>NC_047107.1:130437435-130737435 GCF_902500255.1 Thalassophryne amazonica
GTCTCTGGCATTATTTATAAGTCTAGCTGTGGATGGAAGGAAGCTATTTTTGTGTCTTGAGGTTTTAGTCCTGATGGACCTCAGCCGTCTGCCAGAGGGGAGGGTGACAAAAAGTTTGTGTCCTGAGTGAGAGGGATCGGCCACTATCTTCCCTGCACGCCTCAGGTCCCTGGAGGTCTACAGGTCCTGTAGGGATGGCAGACTGCAGTTGATCACCTTCTCGGCTGCGTGAATGATACACTACAGTCTGCTGCTGTCTGCTCCTGTCCTCCACAGTGACAGCAGCATATCAGACAGTGATGGAGGGGGAGATGATGGACTGAGTGATGGCAGTGTAGAAGTTCAGCATCATTGTTTTTGGCTGGTTGAATTTCCTCAGCTGCCACAGAAAGTATATCCTCTGTTATGCTCTCTTGATGATAGAGCTGACGTTCAGCTCCCGTTTGAGGTCCTGGGTGATGGTGATCCCCAGGTAAAGGAAGGAGTCCACAATGGTGACTGGGGAGGCACACAGGGTGATGGGGCAGTCAGGACTGGGTTCTTTCTGAAGTCAACAACCATCTCCACTATCTTGGGCATTGAGCTCCAAGTTGTTCTGTTTGCACCAGGACACCAGGTGATCAATCTCCCATCTGTAGACAGACTCGTCCTCATCAAAGATGAGTCCAATGAGGATGTATCGTCCACGAACGTCAGGAGCTTCATAGACTGGTGACTGGAGGTGCAGCTGTTGGTGTACAGGGAGAAGCATAGAAGGGAAAGAACACAGCCTTGGGGGGACCCAGTACTGATGGACCGTGTGTTGGAGATGTGATCCCCCCCAGCTTCACGTGCTGCCTTCTGTTTGACAGGAAGTCAGTAATCCACCTGCAGGTGGAGTCCGGCACGCCAAGCTGAGAATGCTTGTCTTGCAGCAGGGCTAGGATTATTGTGTTGAAAGCAGAGCTGAAGTCCACAAATAGAATCCTGGCGTAGGTTCCTGGCGAGTCCAGATGCTGGAGGATGAGGTGGAGTGCCGTGTTGACACTGTTATCTACCAAATTGCTGGCTCTGTAGGCAAACTGTGCAGGGGATCCAGGTGGGGGTCAGAGATGGCTTTGAGGTATGTGAGGACAAGGTGCTCGAAGGTCTTCATCACCACAGAGGTTAGGACGACAGGTCTGTAGTCATTAAGTCCTGAAGTTCTTTGTTTTTTGGGGATGAGGATGATGGTGGAGACTTTGAAGCATGCTGGCACCTGGCATGTCTCCAGCAAGGTGTTGAAGATGTCTGTGAACACCGGGGACAGTAATACAAAGGTACATGTCCCAAAAATCCACTGAAGATTTCAACTGTGACTGTCCACTTACTGTCCAAATTGAAAAAGAAGAGTGGGCAAGGGCAACATTTCGGCTAATTATCTTTTGATGTGGTGAGGTAGGGTCAAGGTCAAAGACATGCCCACATTTGATGTGGTTAAGGATTCACCCACATTTCACCTGGTCAAGGACATGCCCACATTTCACCTGGTCAAGGACTCATCCATGTTTTACGTGGTCAAGGACACACCCAGATTTCACCTGGTCAAGGACATGCCCACATTTTACCTGGTCAAGGACTCATCCACATTTTACCTGGTCAAGGACATGCCCACATTTTACCTGGTCAAGGATTCATCCACGTTTTACCTGATCAAGGACATGCCCATGTTTGACTTGATTGTCAGAGTACCACAGAGTTGGACCTGGAAAGAACAACTCAGTTTACACACACAGAAAATGATCATGCAGGAGACACTGAATTTCTTTTCCTGATCAGGAAAGAACAAACGAGTAAGTTCCTTTGTCAAGAACTGTCGTCCGCTCTGAAGGCCCCACCCATTTGCTTCTCCTTTTTATTGAATATAGTTACATACAAGCATATAGGAGTGACAATATCACAAAACAATGGAAAGACACAAAATCAGGTCTCATGTTGACATGAAAACTGTTATGGCTTTGAGCCCTCAGTCTCCTAGGCTTCCCATAATAATGTCCAGCCCTGAACCAGTGTTGCGGTCACACTGCTCTTTCCTCAAGGCTGAACCATTAAATAAAGATGCACATCTGCGCTTAGCAAAAACATAACTCTAGCAAAACATTCTGCACATTCTAGCAAAACAGTCTGCACATTGACTAAGCCAAAGATCATCTGCTCACTTTCTCTTTTGACAGTTTTAATGATCACTTGAGCAGTTCAGCGTATATGATTGCTTTGACAATAAGTAATTATTTAAAGGAATAATGGTACATGAACTCTCACACATGCATATATGTATATATAAAAAATAGAGAACAGAATTGAAGACATGATCACAGAGAGTACATCAAAGTGAAGACATTAATATTTTATAATATACAATGAACACCAATATTGATAATATGTAGAAAACCCTGTCATTCTTCCCCTCGTTTATCGAATTTCAATGTCTACATTCTCAACATCACAAAGCCACCACCTCCAACTGTGGACTTTCAGCGGCCCGATCATTTTCGCAGAAACATCAAAACCTTACACCCAGAGGAAATAACGTACACAATTGACAGGACGCCCAGTCTAGACGGGGCAACCTGGAGCATCATGCGATTGCAACAGGAAAATATAGACACGGTCCAGCAGCAAACCATCAACTGTAGTGGAAATAATCCGTCGAACCAACGACCGCACAATAGGGATTACGCAACAAATCACAACACTCAGTACGCCTCGAAAAACAGCGAGTGGGGTGAGCATTCTCAACAGGATGTGGTACCACGTTCCTGAGAAGAGCCACGAGGTCCAGCTACTGTTTGTAACAAAGTTTCCAACTACAGTGCGTCTTAACAACGTCAAGTTTTGAATAGCCAAGCCAATGGACCCCCATTGTTGTCGTTGTCAGGAATAAAAGTGCAACAGCTCTCACCCACCATGGCACATACCCCGCCCGAAGCCGCAGTTAACTGATCTAAAACCATCCTATCTTGCATTTCCATGGTCCGCAGAGCTGTCAACTCCGCCCTTATGTCTTTTAGAGCCTCAGCAGTGGAGTTCACAAAATAACTAAATCAGTAATTTAGTGTCTCCACATGCAGCATCACCTTGCCCATGCCCACCCAGGGAAAGAGTAATAGTAGGATCTTCTGGTCTGTAGACCACAGCTTTGCATCCTGAGGCACATCCGTTCTCCATATAGGGTCATGGGGAGCCAAGTCTCGCTTGAAGCAATGACTAGTTGAGGGGTGAGCGGCTACGACGTAGGAGTGCTGAGCCGTGGTTATTGGGGCGTGTCTGCCGGTCCATCCTGCAGGGAGGGCTATGAAGGAGTCGTGGCCACACAGCCAGTACATGTTCACCTGAGCGTAAGGCCCCGTCGGGTCCGGTGCTTGGAAGTAATCTATACACTTACCCCCATAGGGAGCTTGAGTATGATTAAAGCTTCCATCTGGCAGGCAAGTGCAGGGCCCCAGAATCACCTTACAGAACGGCTCAGCAACCTTGCCCGTATCAGTAATTGGACCAGAGAACAAAGGCTGGTCATTTGCATAACAGATGAGTTGAGCTCCGGGGTCAAGGAAAAGATTAGTGTGAACAGGTGCTGTAAGTGACCCTTTTGCTGCTAGGACATTTTTAAATGATATGTTGTTTGGTGCCTTGATTGTGATATAAGAGCCTGTATGTTCATGAACCAAGTGATTGAGTACCATGGTATCTACTGCTAACATTAAAAAGGATAACATTAAGGATACGATTCCTTCTTTATGTTCTCCAATGCCATATACCAACACAGGGCAGAGTAGTTACCTAAACTCTGTGAGTGAGATAGATTATCTTGTCAATAGTTTTATATCCTCATTGAGGACAACTTTGGATGCTGTAGCTCCTCTGAAAAAGAGAGCCTTAAATCAGAAGTGCCTGACTCCGTGGCATAACTCACAAACTCGCAGCTTAAAGCAGATAACCCGTAAGTTGGAGAGGAAATGGCATCTCACTAATTTAGAAGATCTTCACTTAGCCTGGAAAAAGAGTCTGTTGCTCTATAAAAAAAAGCCCTCCGTAAAGCTAGGACATCTTACTACTCATCACTAATTGAAGAAAATAAGAACAACCCCAGGTTTCTTTTCAGCACTGTAGCCAGGCTGACTTCATGACTTTCTTTGCTAATAAAATTTTAACTATTAGAGAAAAAATTACTCATAACCATCCCAAAGACATATCGTTCTCTTTGGCTGCTTTCAGTGTTGCTGGTATTTGGTTAGACTCTTTCTCTCCGATTGTTCTGAGTTATTTTCATTAGTTACTTCCTCCAAACCATCAACATGTCTATTAGATCCGATTCCTACCAGGCTGCTCAAGGAAGCCCTACCATTATTTAATGCTTCGATCTTAAATATGACCAATCTATCTTTATTAGTTGGCTATGTACCACAGGCTTTTAAGGTGGCAGTAATTAAACCATTACTTAAAAAGCCATCACTTGACCCAGCTATCTTAGCTAATTATAGGCCAATCTCCAACCTTCCTTTTCTCTCAAAAATTCTTGAAAGGGTAGTTGTAAAACAGCTAACTGATCATCTGCAGAGGAATGGTCTATTTGATGAGTTTCAGTCAGGTTTTAGAATTCATCATAGTACAGAAACAGCATTAGTGAAGGTTACAAATGAGCTTCTTATGGCTTCAGACAGTGGACTCATCTGTGTGCTTGTTCTGTTAGACCTCAGTGCTGCTTTTGATACTGTTGACCATAAAATTTTATTACAGAGATTAGAGCATGCCATAGGTATTAAAGGCACTGCGCTGCGGTGGTTTGAATCATATTTATCTAATAGATTACAATTTGTTCATGTAAATGGGGAATCTTCTTCACAGACTAAGGTTAATTATGGAGTTCCACAAGGTTCTGTGCTAGGACCAATTTTATTCACTTTATACATGCTTCCCTTAGGCAGTATTATTAGACAGCATTGCTTAAATTTTCATTGTTACGCAGATGATACCCAGCTTTATCTATCCATGAAGCCAGAGGACACACATCAATTAGCTAAACTGCAGGATTGTCTTACAGACATAAAGACATGGATGACCTCTAATTTCCTGCTTTTAAACTCAGATAAAACTGAAGTTATTGTACTTTGCCCCACAAATCTTAGAAACATGGTGTCTAACCAGATCCTTACTCTGGATGGCATTACCCTGACCTCTAGTAATACTGTGAGAAATCTTGGAGTCATTTTTGATCAGGATATGTCATTCAATGCGCATATTAAACAAATATGTAGGACTGCTTTTTTGCATTTGCGCAATATCTCTAAAATTAGAAAGGTCTTGTCTCAGAGTGATGCTGAAAAACTAATTCATGCATTTATTTCCTCTAGGCTGGACTATTGTAATTCATTATTATCAGGTTGTCCTAAAAGTTCCCTGAAAAGCCTTCAGTTAATTCAAAATGCTGCAGCTAGAGTACTGACGGGGACTAGAAGGAGAGAGCATATCTCACCCATATTGGCCTCTCTTAATTGGCTTCCTGTTAATTCTAGAATAGAATTTAAAATTCTTCTTCTTACTTATAAGGTTTTGAATAATCAGGTCCCATCTTATCTTAGGGACCTCGTAGTACCATATCACCCCAATAGAGCGCTTCGTTCTCAGACTGCAGGCTTACTTGTAGTTCCTAGGGTTTGTAAGAGTAGAATGGGAGGCAGAGCCTTCAGCTTTCAGGCTCCTCTCCTATGGAACCAGCTCCCAATTCAGATCAGGGAGACAGACACCCTCTCTACTTAAGATTAGGCTTAAAACTTTCCTTTTTGCTAAAGCTTATAGTTAGGGCTGGATCAGGTGACCCTGAACCATCCCTTAGTTATGCTGCTATAGACTTAGACTGCTGGGGGGTTCCCATGATGCACTGTTTCTTTCTCTTTTTGCTCTGTATGCACCACTCTGCATTTAATCATTAGTGATCGATCTCTGCTCCCCTCCACAGCATGTCTTTTTCCTGGTTCTCTCCCTCAGCCCCAACCAGTCCCAGCAGAAGACTGCCCCTCCCTGAGCCTGGTTCTGCTGGAGGTTTCTTCCTGTTAAAAGGGAGTTTTTCCTTCCCACTGTCGCCAAGTGCTTGCTCACAGGGCGTCGTTTTGACCGTTGGGGTTTTTACGTAATTATTGTATGGCCTTGTCTTACAATATAAAGGGCCTTGGGGCAACTGTTTGTTGTGATTTGGCGCTATATAAATAAAATTGATTTGATTTGATTTGAAAAGCGGCAGTGGTTTTATACGTGGGTATGTGGCCGAGACAGGCAGGGTTCTGTCATACAAGGTGCTCACTACACACTGGAAGCAACTTGGGGATTAAGGACCTTGCCCAAGGGCCCTGACTGATTTTCTGGTCAGGCTGGGTTACTTTAGGTTACTTTGAAGATGTGGGGATGGACTGGTTGTCAACTTGCATGGTTGCCATCCAGGACCGGAGGCAATTGTGTTGTATTTTGCCTCCCTGTGTTGCACCACTGGTTATGGAGAAATGTCATTTTGTCCAGATTCGTGTGGACGTGAAGAATGGAAGGATTTTTGGTCTTTACTGTAGACACAAGGTTATTAGATCTAATAAGTGCTGTTGTCTGTTTGCTGCTGTTTGGTACAATGAAGAGAACCCTTCAGCTTCCAGGCCAGTGGACACACACACACACACACACACACACACACACACACACACACACACACACACACACACACTTAGACAGGCGCGCGTGAGGTGGTACTTGTTCTGTTTCCAGCTGAGCGTGTGGAGCGATGCATGCTGGGATGCCTTTGTACCCTGTTGTGTCCCTGAGGGTGTCACAGCCCGTGACTGTGTGTGTTGTGTGGCTGGTAGCTGTTACGAGTGTCAGCCTGCATCATCATCAGGCCACAACACTCAGAGTGGTGGGAGGGGGCGGGGTCATAACAACAAACACACAAACACAAATTTACTCAAATTTACTTGGCTGGATCACAGAGTATTTTCTGTGCTTGCTTATAGACAGACTGCTCATAGATGGGCTGAAGGTGCAGGGTTTCAGTCCTCCCCATAACCTTCTTAGCAGTCTGCGCCAGATGAGAAAGCTTTGATTTTAACTGAACCAATAAGTTTCCATACCATGCTGCCATCCCATATCTAATGATGCTCTCCAACACCGCCCGATAAAATAAAAGCACCAAAACCAAACACCCTGAGTTGATGTAAAAAAAATGCAGTCTTTGCTGTAAGTGTGCACACAAATGATCAGTATGTGTTTCTCAGCTAAACAGATGATCTAAGTGAACACCTGGACATCTATAAGAGCTTACCTGGTGAATTTTTTGATCCTGAACTAGAACTGGAGTCTGGTCTCCAACAGGCCGAGGATATAGAACTGTCATGATTTTGGCCGGCTCTGGGCTTCAATCCTAATTTTTCCTCCTTCTTTTACCCACCGTCTGCCCCAGCTGTTTTAGTAGCTGTTTATCATGGGTTTATTGTGTTCTATTTTGCTTTGCTACTTTGTCTCTTTGCTACTTTTATACTTTAGCCATTGTCCGGTTCTGTTCTTGTTTTGTTCAGCCAGTTTATGTTTCCATTGTTTACCATTTGTTTATTTTGTTCTTCTCATTTGTTACATTACCCGTTGTGCTTTGGGGTCAGGTTTTATTACAGTCTGTTTTATTTTTGGTTTGTTTTACGACTCTGTTTTCTTAGTCAGTCCAGTTCAGTTTTGTCTTGGTGTTTTCTTTCAGTTCTCATGTTCATGTCTGGTTTGCTATTGTATTATATTCTGCCCCTGATGTCCATTTTAGTGCTGTTCTGTTTTTGCCATTTGTTTCCACTCCGCACCTCCCATCATGTCTTTGTTCCTCGTCTCACGCCCAGTTATTTATGTTCACTTCACATCACTGCACCTGCCCCATGTCTTTGTCTCCCACCTTGTTTATGTCTGCTTTGTGTTTTCGTTCACTCCCACTCTTGCTCCAGCTCACGTGTCTTTGTCTGTTACTTCACTCCACTCTGTGCTTCCCTTCCTTCACTATCTTGTTCTCGGCACAACCTTTGTCTCCCCCGGTCACGCCCCCTTTCAGAGACTTCCACACACCTGCTTCACATCACCCTAATTTGTTTGCTCCTTATTTAAACCATCACAGTCTCACAGCTCACTGCCAGATTGTTCTCTTGTACACTTTCCAGCGCCCTTCATTGTCCTGATTTTGTCTTGCCGTGTTATGAATCCTGCTCTGTTGTCTTTGTCCATGCTTCTTGCCTCATCCCAGATGTCGGTGTTTGCTCGTGCCTCTGAACCCTGCTTGTTTATGACTGCGTCTCAGTCTGACCCTGCTTGTACCTCTGCCACGCGGACTGATTACATGTGTACCAAACCTGATGCTGGAATAAAGACCATGATTACCTCCACACCTAAGCCTAGTCTGGGAGTCTGTATTGCGGGTCCAGCCACCTTGGTAGCCGAGCAGCCACTCGTCCTGACAGTACAATCTGGCCAGAATATGGACTACGCAGACTCCATTCCTGGCATGGACACTGCTGCTGTACTCCCAGAAATTGAGGTGATAAAGAGGATTTTTTTTGTTTGTTTGTTTGTTTTTTGTCTGTTTTCATGACTGTTACACTCCAGGAGACAAATTTGATTATCTTGATCTTGTGATCTTATCATGATCTTGTGAATTCAAATCTATTTTCCAGAGCTTCTGAGCCTGGACGATGTTTTTTGTGAACAGAAGCATCCAGATTGGATGAAGCATCCGGAGGCCTACCTGCCATCAGAGGACGACGAATCTGACTGGACGGATGTGGACGAAGATGAAGATTGTGAGTCCGACCAGGTAGCTCTACAGGACATGGCAACATCCCTATTCAAGATACAGGACTTATTTTTTGATTATCAGGACTGCTACATGAGAATCAGGAGCTCCAGCTACCGAGATCACGTCTCCCAGGAACCCAGAGGCGACCATGTCCCCTGACCATGTCAAGCCACCCACGTCTCCTGTGGGTCCAGTTGTGGATGCGGCGCGCACCCTGCCTCTTGAAGCAGTAATCGCCACGGTGCACTCCTCACCTTTGGTGGTGGTATTCGGTGCAGCGCCACATGGGTCAGCAGCCTGTGCAGACACTGCTTCCACATGCATTGCGGCCACCTCACTGATGATGTCACATGAAGCTCCTGCCTGTTCGCCACCTGCATTCGAGACCAGCTCCGCCACGGATCAACCTGCAGCAGCTGTTGAAAGAGCTTCTTCTCTTCCAGCATTGGCACCCGCAGGCATGACACACACGCCGCTGACCAGCCGGCCGGCCCAGCCATTTTCTCGACGGCAACAGTCAGCCCCACCTCCTCGCACACAGTGGTGGACACCCCGGCGGCGTCAGCTGACGTCGTCGCTGCGTTCCCCACGATCGTCTCATCTTTACCTTCATCATCTGTCTGCACCGCCCCTACGTCATCAGAAGGCATGATTGTGCCACCTGTGTTAAAACCGTGCTGACCCAAATCACAGTCACCTTGGTTCAATGATTACCTGCGTGACCTCAAGCATAAGGCAAGAGGTCTAGAATGGAAATGGCGTAGTTCAAAATTAGAAGTATTCCACCTTGCGTGCTGTGATGCTATCTTAGACTATAAGCATGCATTATTGGCTACAAAGCGGACTTACTACTCTGATTTGAGCAACAAAAACAAGCATAACTCAAAGTTCTTGTTCAACACGGTGGCAACACTTATTCATGGACAGCTGCCTGTAGTGCACTCTCCTTTTACAGTACAAGATTTCCTGGCTTACTTTGAGAAGAAAATAGAAGACATTAGGTTAAACATATCCCAGCATGCCTTAACCCAGCCACTACACCCTGCTACTGAGGTATTACCTTGATTTAAAGAATTTGATAGTATCTCACTAGGCATGCTGATGAAACTTGCAACATCAACAAAAAGCACAACCTGTTTATTTAAAAAAATATCTATCTATCTATCTATCTATCTATCTATCTATCTATCTATCTATCTATCTATCTATCTATCTATCTATCTATCTATCTATCTATCTATCTATCTATCTATCTATCTATCTATCTATCTATCTATCTATATATATATATATATATATAATTCCTCAGAGGGAGTTTTTCCTTACCACTGTTACTCTGGTTAGACCTTACTTGTGTGAAGCGCCTCGAGGCAACTCTGTTGTGATTTGCCGGAATTCGCACGTCGTGACGAACTGCAATGGCGGAGAACAAAAGCAAGTCCGTGTTGGAAGTCTCACGGGACATGTCTTCCACTATTCAGAAGATTCAGACGGCTTTCAGTGGCTTTTTAGTCGAGTGAGTATCCGAGAAATTGTGGAGAGCTGGGCATGTCAACATGTCCTGTGAGACTTCCAACACGGACTTGCTTTTGTTCTCCGCCATTGCAGCTTCGTCCCGATGCGCGAATTCTGCCGCATGCCTTTCATTAGAAATTCTCCTTTAACAGTGGAATGTGCCTAAAAATGGCTATGCCCACCTCTTCCGCAATTTCTCTGGGTCACACGACGTCCTGGATCAACACAGCCTTCACTTTGGAAATGATCTGGTCATTTCAGCCTGTCGATGGCCGCTCGGAGCGCGGCGGGCCCTCAGCCGCTGTGGGCCGTCTTTAATCCAGGTGCAATGCTCCTTAATCCTTGTGATGCCCATAGAATCTTCACTAAAAGCCATCTGAATTTTCTGAATGGTTTCCACCTGGCTGTCTCTCACAGTTTCTGAAAAAATTTGATGCAGCGCTGCTCCAATCTTTCAGACATTTTCCTGACAATGAAAATCCGACAAGGTGGGTGGACCAGTGCTCACTCAAAGCCTGCCCACAGGCAAATGACGCAACCGATAGGCGTGAAAAAACTCACGAATGCGCACGAAGGTTCAAGCTTGGCTGATGCAAGCGCACACGATTCAAATCCATATAGTTTTTGCAAAAAATAAAAAGGTCCGTTACTTTTCTAACAGACCTCGTACATAAGAAAGAGGAAAGAGAAAAAAAAGGCATTCATCTGACAAAAACACACCTTCTTTTCTTTACTGTTGAGGTAACGACCTGAAAATCACAGTCACAAAACCCAGGAATAACATCCGTCCATCAAAGCCAGTATGACATGAGGTTGGCCAGACCTCACTAACACACATGGGGATCGAAAATATGCCTGTTACATACTTTACAATAATACAACAGAATTTGTTTAACCAACGGAGTATGAAACAGAAGAGATCTGAAGATTTCTCACCGCTTTATTGACAACTCTCCAAGAAAGAAATAACGAAATCACCCCCAGAAAGAGAAAACACAAAATGGGGGAGAGAAAAAGAAAAAGAGAAAAAAAAAATAGACCGACTACTCAACACATAAAATGACCCCCTTATGAAACTAACTGTGTTTGTTGATGCATTGTTTCGATAAGCCTGGAAACAGGTCTCAATAGCCTCCCTGCTCTCGTTCTAACGTGACCATCACCACCCGTGTCTCCAACAGGCACAATGGAACTCTCATGAACTCTACACAAGCGGTTATCACGTCGGTCATCAGTCATCAGTGTTGTCTTTTCCAACAACAATAACACTTGGCCTTACAGGCACCTCAACAGGGGACATCTATACAGATGTGAGAGGCACGTTAGTCTCTGGTTCGTCGTGAGTCTCTGGTTCAGTCAGGGACACCGAAAAAGTGGATGTGAGTTCGGAGTGAAGGTCAACATCAGCTTCTTCCAAATCCAACCCACCAGAAGATATAGAAGATAAGACTTCAGACACCCAGAATTTTGTTTTGTACTTTGCCGATTCCTCAGACTCATCTGAAATTGCCTCTTGCCTTTCAGGTAGGTCTTCAGCACTAGGCACTGATGACACATCAAACTCACTTTGGTCAGAAACTTCAGCCAAATGGAGGCAATTAACTGGCATTATCAGGTTTCGATGGACAATTTTCTCCTGGCCTGTGATGTGGTGTTGGGTCTTGAAAGTGTGGCTTTCTGCATTTTTCCCTATGACAACATAAACTGCACTCTCCCAATGGTCTGGAAGTTTCTTTTTGCCTTGCTGCCCCTTGTTGGAGAGTAACACGCGGTCCCCAACCTCGACAGTGGCCCCTCGCACTTTTTTATTGTAAAGCTCAGTATGACGGCGCAACTGCTTTGAAGCGGAGGTTTGGGCTATTTCCATGGCCTCTTTTAGGTCTTTCTGCAAGGTGTGCACATAGGGGTCATAGTCGGCAAATTCTTTGTTGTCCAGAACTGAACTGAAGATAGTGTCAACGGGAAGCCTTGGCACTCTGCCAAACATGAGCAAGAAGGGTGCAAAGCCAGTCGTCTCATGGATTGTGTAGTTGTATGCAAACGTGAGAGACTTACGTAAATCTGGCCACCTCTGCTTGGCTCTTGGAGGAAGTGCTCGAATCATGTTGCCCAAAGTTCGATTCATCCTCTCACAGGACCCATTGCCCATAGGATGGTACAGAGTCGTGTGAGACTTCTGGACCCCAGCAACACTGAGCAACTCAGTGATCAAAGCGGGAACCCATAGATACAAAAATAGTTATGCATTACTGATGTGGAACTGCTTTTGCAGATTGATTCGGGCACAGAAAGGCATGAGCCATTTTTGTGAAATGATCCATGACAATGAGTACATCCAACGACTTGTTAGCATGATCCTCGGCTGTCCAGAAATCAATGCACACCAGTTCTAGGGGCTCTGATGCTCTAATGTTCTTCAGGGGTGCTGAGCTTCTGGTTCTGGTGATTTACTTACTAGACACCGTCTGCAATTCCTGACATACTCAGTCACGTCTTTATGCAGACCAAGCCAAAAGAACCTCTGTCGTGCAAGGTACAATGTCCGCTGCTGCCCTTGGTGGCCAGCCTCATCATGGGTGGGTAGGGAGAGTTCCCATGGGATAAAAAAGCTTTTTAACCTACCATCCCTGGTTCTCAAGACCAGGCACCTAAGTGGCTCTACTCTACTCTTTTCTACTCTCCTATTTTACTCTTCCTTTTTAGATATTTAGATATACCTTTGTATACTGGCATAGTTCCACCTTAGAATTGGAATATAATATATAAGATATACCTTACTGAATTTTCATGGACACCCTGCAAAACCTTTGCATGCAAGGAAGATGTGTTGACGTACATATAGGTCCTTTGTTTCATGATTGTATTCCTTGCCACATGATACAAAATACCGTTCCTCAAGGTAGGCCTGTCCCAACACTTCAAAAACCTGACAACTCTGGTAGCTTCCTTGCTGCGCTCCCTCCTGGATAGTCTACGACCCCTCTCCAAATAGAACAACACTCTGCTCAGGACACTGTCATCACGCTGTCTCTCTGCTAGAATATTGAGAGGGATCACCTCAGAATCAACATGCTCTGGAGTCAGCACAGTCTGAGGGAACTGAGGCAACAGGTAAGCATATGGACACACTTTCGATTTGGGCTGGTGGTGAGCCTGAAAAACAGCTGCCACCTCTCCTGATGACAAGGACCCAGACTGAGCAACCAATACTGACTGTGAAGTAAGTGGTTGGCATCCGGCTGTGAATCTGTCAGATGGCTGCATGGACTGGCAAAAAGCGTCCTCCACACCATGTGCACAGACAGCCTCTGCTTCAGCTAGCAAGTCATTATATGGCAGTCTAATAGCTTTACAAGATGTGCACAGTCACAAAAGGCTCTCTGCTCAAGGTATCTGCAACTGTGTTCTTAGGGCCTGTTCACATGCATCCATCCTTGCTTTGGAGAGTATGTAAGTCAGAGGGTTATTATCTGTCCAAACTGTGAACTGCTGACCCCTCAACCAATGATGGAATTTGTCACACAAAGCACATTTCAAAGCAAAAAATTCCAACCTATGGGCTGGATACTTGGACTGTGCATGCGTGAGTTACTTACTTGCAAAGGCAATTGGCCTCACGGTTGACCCTCCATCTGCAGTCTGTGATAAAACAATGCCTAGACCATTGCAAGAAGCATCCACAGAAAGGAGGAATGGTCTACTGAAATCAGGGTGAACCAAAGGGTCCTGCTCCAACAACGCCTTTTTCAGTTTGTCAAAAGCTTGGCTGCACTCATGAGTCCAGTCAGCTTCAGTAAGCTTTCTTTGCAACTGCTTGCGCTTACGCCCCGCTCCATGAGGGCTCTGAGCACCCGTTGTGAGTCCAAATAATGGCTTTACAATGGACAAGCAACCTTCAATAAACTGCTGGTAGAACACTACCATGACAAGAAAGGACCGACTCTTTCTCTGAGATGGAATGTTGATACCCTGCTCCATGAGATCGGATTCAGTCAGTGACATGATGGCAGCCACTTTGTCAGGGTTGGATCCTATAGCATCAGCACTGATGATATGCCCCCATAATCTTACAGATCTCTGCAAGAAGTGGCATTTCTTTGGAGCCAGTTTGAGATTGTGAGCCTTGAGGCGCCCAAAGAGCATCTCTAAATGCTCCAATGCCAGCTCCTCTGTAGGGGAAAACACCAACACATCATCCAGGTAGCAGAGCACAGTGAGAAAATTTTTGTCTCCGAAAATTCTCAGCATCATTCTCATGAAGGTCGTGGGGCTATTACATAGCCCCTGGGGCATTCGATTGTATTCATACAATCCAAATGGCGATGTACAGGCTGTATACTTTTTGTCATCCTCATGGACCCCCACATTGTACCCTGAGGTAAGGTCCATTGTGGAAAAGAATGCATTGCCCACTAGGGCTGCCTGGCATCAGATGGGTGAGGGAGAGGGTGAGTGTCTTTGATTGTTTGGGCCTTAAGCCAACAAAAGTCATTACATATCCTAATCTCACCTGACGTTTTCCAAACAAGTACCAACAGTCAGGCAAACTCACTTCTGGATCTCCGAATTATCTCTCTCTCCTCCAGCTCATCCAGTGCTTGCCTGAGTTTCTCATACTGCGTAGGTGGTACACGTCAGCAGGGAAGTCGGAAAGGCTTTCATCGACACCTCTGATCCAATGTACACAGCCCATAGCCTTACCACAGTCCAACTTGGCTCTGGAGAAAATGGACTGATATTCTGCAGTGAGATTGATTAGCCTTTCCTTGCAGGTAGGCAACACCTCACATGAGTCAATGTTCAGATCAGACAACCCCAGGCTGTCCAAAACCAAATGCCAAGGATAAGTTTGACAACCTGGTTTTCTTGGTGGAGGCTGATTGGGCAAGCTGGAAACTTGTGTGGTCAGACAAAATGCTACACTGCCACACAGGAGTACATGTCAGCCATTTTATTATTACTTCTTAAGGTGACAGGCTTTTCAGAAGGATTAATCACCTTAAGTTGTCGTCTCAAGGCAGTGCTACGGTTCACCCTACGATCACCGATCGTGGTCTCGCTCTCGAGGTTATTTGCTCCAAGATAACGGTGCTACCAGCAGGGAGCTCGCTTGGTCCCTGTGTTTGGTCATGGGCTCCAGCATAACCGCCTTCTTCAACTTAACAATGACAATCTTGTCAGGCACACCAACTGTCTCCTGTCTTTCCACTTGAGCCATCAACCCTGACAGGTGTTTATCTGAAGGCCCATCAGAACCAGCTGAGTTGGCGCATGAACCCAAATGGCTTGTTTCCATCTTTAAGTGATGAGCTAGGTAGATTGCTACCAATGATAAGGCTGTCATGCTGCCCAGAAACCACTAAAGTTGGTACGAGAACTTTACAGCCATAAAGCTCGACCTCCAGGTCCAACACACCTGATGGAAATGTTTTTGAGCCACCACATCCAATCAGAACAACATCAGTGGGCTCAAGAGTGGGGGCCTTCAGTACGTCTTGCTGTAATAGCTGAGGTATCAGCGCAGAGCTTATACTGCAAGCCATAGAACCACTGTCGAGCATAGCTCTCACTGAGCTATGGTTTACCTCTTACCTGACTGGTAGAACTTTTAGTGTGACGGTGGGCAATGCAGTGTCGGAATCTGCAGATCTTCTGTGGGGTGTGCCACAGGGATCGGTCTTGGGACCTGTTTTGTTCTCATTGTATCTCCTTCCTCTCAGCAAGCTGATCCAGCAGTTCAGTGATGTGTCCTATCATTTGTATGCCGATGATCTGCAGCTGTACTGCTCTTTTAAGACAACTGAGCCACAGAAACTCTGCTATCTCACAAATTGTTTGGCCAAAATTAAGGAATGGCTCACTGAGAACAGTCTGCAGTTAAATTCCAATAAGACTGAGACTCTGATTGTAGCACCAGATAGTGCTGTACCTGGAATTAAGCAGCATCTCGGTAGCCTAAGCTGCACGGTCAAAAGCAGCCTGCATAACCTGGGTGTCATTTTGGATGGAGGAATGTCTTTGGAGCAGCACACAAATTACCTGGTTAAGAACTGTTTTTTCCAAATTCGGAACATCTCTAAGCTCCGTAAGATGGTGACTTTAAAAGAGCTTGAGATGATTGTTCATGCGTTCATCTCATCGTGTTTGGATTATTGTAACAGTCTCTTCACCTATCTGAATAAGAAGGAGTTGGCCCGTCTGCAGGTTGTGCAAAATTCTGCTGCGCGCCTGCTTACCCGCACCCGCAGGAGGGACCATATTACTCCTATTCTTAACACTTTGCATTGGCTGCCTGTCTCCTACAGGATTCATTACAAAATCCTGGTATTGACTTTTAGAGCTCTGCATGGACAGGCACCGGAGTACATCAGGGACCTGATCCAGTCTTATGCTTCCTCCAGGAGCCTCAGGTCGTCCAATCAGAACCTGTTGATGGTTCCTCGGACCCGTTTTAAAACTCGCGGGGACAGATCTTTTAAAGCGGTGGCGCCTAGCCTCTGGAATGAGCTTCCCTGTGCCCTTCATTCTCTGGATTGTATAGATACTTTTTGAAGGCAACTAAAGACGCATTTCTTTAAGTTAGCTTTTTAGCCTAATATTGCATTTTATTGTTTTCGTATATTTTTAGATTATTTTTGTATGCCATGTGCAGCGCTTTGTGACCCTGGTCTGTGAAAGCCGCTTTATAAATAAAGCTTACTTATTTACTTACTTACTTACTGTCACCTTCCCACCCAAGGTAACATTTTCATAAAACAGTTCATCATGTGGTCCTAGTCTCTGCATGTTTTGGAAAATCAGTCTGCATCCCATTTCTCTCACCTCATCTACATTTTGATAGAGATTCTGAATCTTCAACATCATCAGTTACTGGGGAATCACTCTCAGGCCCAACACTTGTCCCCTTCCTATGTAGGCCAAGTAGTTTCCCTCCTGCCTGACTGTGGAGTCTGCAGCACGATTCTTCCTGGCTACAACCCTGGGACAGTTAGCGCATATGTGGTCGGAGGCGAAACAGATATAGCATAGCTGATGGGTTCTGCAGTGGTAGTGTGTGGTGTGTTCTGGTCTCCACAAATGTCGCATGGCAAAGATGGTCTGCCTATGAATTTGGAATTCTGTTGGGCCCCAACTTCGTACCTAGGCTGTTGTGGCTGTTGTTGAAGAACCTGTTCCAGCATGGCAACAAGGCGATCAAGATGATCCGGGGGAATCCTCTGTCTGCGGTCCACAAGATGGTACTGTAACAGGCTTCTGAGCTGAAGCAGTGTGGGTGTTCGTTACCTGTTGGTTACTGATAGTCGCTTACTTCAAACTAAGCTTCTTGTATCTGCTAAGTTCAACCAGTCTCTCATGAATTTCCGCTGCAGTCCACTTTTGTATGAGCTTACACTTGAAAATGAGAGCTAACACAGGGTCAGGACAATGGCGAATAAACATCAAATCAAAATCAAATCAATTTTATGTATAGTGCCTAATCACAACAAACAGTTGCCCCAAGGCGCTTTATATTGTAAGGCAAAAGCCATACAATAATTACAGAAAAACCCCAACGGTCAAAACGACCCCCTGTGAGCAAGCACTTGGCGACAGTGGGAAGGAAAAACTCCCTTTTAACAGGAAGAAACCTCCAGCAGAACCAGGCTCAGGGAGGGGCAGTCTTCTGCTGGGACTGGTTGGGGCTGAGGGAGAGAACCAGGAAAAAGACATGCTGTGGAGGGGAGCAGAGATCAATCACTAATGATTAAATGCAGAGTGGTGAGTGGAGTGGCATGGCAGTCAAGTCTCCAGACAGATAATCAAATGCCTTATTCTGTCTCCTAAGACAGTCTTCAGTCATCTCCATAGACCTGTTTAGTCTTAGCCAGTACTCAAATGGGTGTTCACCTGAACTTGGTAATGTGGCATAAAAGTCAGCCAAGTAGACATCGGCATCAATTTGACCAGTTAACGCTTAGCCTGTCCTGTCCTGCCCATCCTGTCTATGACTGATGCTGAGACCCTGATTCATGTGTTTGTCTCTTCTAGATTGGACTACTGCAATGTTCTATTTTCTGGTTTACCACAGTCCAGCATTAGGGCTCTCCAATTGGTTCAAAATGCTGCTGCCAGACTTTTGGCATGAAGCAGAAAGTTCGACCACATTACACCCATTTTGGCGTCTCTTCAATGGCTTCCTGTCCCAGTGAGATCAGATTTTAAGGTTCTGCTACTAACCTATAAAATTGTTCATGGACTGGCACCTCCCTACCTAGCTGACCTAATTAAACCCTACGTACCAGCCCGGGCTTTGCGTTCTCAGGGTGCAGGGCTACTTTATGTCCCTAGGGTGAATAAGAAGTCTGCAGGTCACAGAGCTTTCTCTTATCGTGCCCCTGTTCTGTGGAATGATCTCCCTGCATCAATAAAACAGTCAGATTCTGTGGAGATTTTCAAGTCCAGACTTAAGACGGACTTATTTTCCCTTTCATATGGCTAGCATACTGAGTATGTTACAATGCTTTTTACTCTTTTAAATTAATTTTATTAGTAAACGGAGCGTGCTGCGGCGTCAACTTTATCTAAATTCTGGTTCTTTTAGTGAAGCTTAGGGCTAGTGGCCGACGATCACTAGCCCTAAGTATTTCTTCTGTTTATCTTGTTGCTTAAAGCTGACAAATTACACTGTATTTGTTGTCTTTCTGATGCTTGATTCTGTTTTTTTTCTCTCTCTCTCTCTGTTTGAGGTGCGGCTTCATCCAGAGATGGGTGTGGTATCTATTCTGGAAACCATCCTGTGCACTGGCAACATTTCCTGTATGTTCATTTTGAGAATTGTTCTATAATTTATGTGTGTATCATGGCCCAAGCAGAGGGTCACCCCTTTGAGTCTGGTCTGCTTGAGGTTTCTTCCTCAAAGGGAGTGTTACCTTACCACTCTTGCTCTGGGGGTTAGTAAGGTTAGACCTTACTTGTGTGAAGCACCTTGAGGCAACACTGTTGTGATTTGGGGCTATATAAAACAGTCACCAGACAGTCACCTGACTGACAATCACCTACCTGTCAGTCAGGTATGTGATGACAGTGGCATGATGGTGCCAGGGTGTTTGGCTTGTCATCTGTCTGCGAACATTTTGTTTTTGACAATTATATCAGTTTTTACAGTAAAAGTCAGCCCTTTACTGGTGTAACATTTAATAAATTTACAGATATTCAGGCTTCGCAACGGGGAACCAATATATGTAATGTTTATTTATGGAATAATCTTTATTTAACGCGATTGGCTCACACCGGGGAACCAATATATGTAATGTTTTTGTTTAAATCTTTATGCCTCCATGCGGGAGCATCAACAGATGTGTAACAGTTTTAATAATAAAGCCTCCACATGGGAAACCATTAATATGTAGCAATCTATAGTGAATAAGTAATTAAACTCCCAAATTGAATTAGATTGGGCTAGGCCCAATATAAAGGGTCACCAAAATAATTAATTTAGGGTTTAATACTTATTTAATATTACTCGGGGCACCACCTATTATTTTTTTTATAGAATAGGTACTATAATTTAAACATTAATTTATCAGTCTCGAATGAATTAATCTAGCTCAATTTAATTTAATCAATCTCTGATCTGAAGTCTGAATTCTCACGATATGGTTGACCAAGAGTTTCCTTCTGAACACAAAATGACCACAGCAAAAATATTTACAATTTATTTAAAATTTATACAAGAAATGAACATTTTATTGGCATTTTATGGACAGTGATTAAAAATAAGTTCATTCATGGAAACAATTTTCTTACTCACTCATGAGCCGTTGGAAGAAAGGAAGATAAAGCTTAAAACTTTAAGTAAATAAATCTGATTGGAATTTAGTGATGAATTTTGAAGCCAATTATTAGGAAAAATATTAAACAGGTATGAATATGTTTAAAAAAGGAGCCAAAGGATTAAAATTAGCCACTTTGTATCCATAGACAACAAACCCTTTTCCTGGATCACTTAGCTGCTGTTGAAGAGTTGTTTCGTCTGTCGTGGATATTCATGCTCTGGGCAGCGTGAGCTTACCTGGGTCGGAGGGGTTAACTCAGAGGTGTCCCCGAGTGATCCCAGGGCTTGTGCCGGCTGGTGTTACCGACAGGTTAGCTGCTGGTTTGAAATCAGCTCCGTTGTCAGCTTGCAGGAACCCAGAGGTAGAAGGTGTTTTGTTAAAAATGGTGTCTGGTAGCTTTAAAAAAGTTGTTGGAGCAAAATTAAAAGTCTTCGTGAATTTAGAAAAAAGTAAAACTTTAACAGCGTTGAAAATTTTAATGAAAAGGAAAAGTCGCTTTTCTGTAAATTCACTCTTAATTTGAAAAGCTCAGCTCGGAAGTTCTCTTAAAATTTCAAAAGACTTGACGCACCTTAAAGCGTCAGGTTAAAACTTTAAGTTTGTCAAAACTTGTTTTGTTTTGTTTTTTTGCCTCCTTGCTCTCGGCCGAGACGGTCGCATTTTTTTCTTCTCCCTCCCTCCTTATCTTTCCTGCTTCTGTGGCGTGTTGTCTGTGAGGCTGCCAGCTTTGCTCTTCTGGAAACAGCAAAAATGGATCTGTTAAAGTGGTCTCTGAACGCAATTGACACTATTTTTTCTACAAGACACTCGGAAGCGGAGGACCCAACCTGTCCTGCCGGGACACATGTGATGGGTTATGTGATGGACAGTTGGAGGAAATGGCAGGTCATGTGCCTTTACACGCTGTCTGTGGAGGACGTCGAAGATGTGTATATATTTGGCATGGTGGTGACCGGGTTCCTGCTGTGTGGAGCGGGCATAGCGCTGGTTTACCAGAAAATTAAGAAAGTGGAAGCAGCAATAATTGGCCCATCCAGGCTGCCCCACATGATTGATTCGATTGGAAGGGCAGTGTCAGCTCAGTCGGCGGGTGTTAACCGCACGTTGGAAACCATCTCTGGTAGGATGGCTGCACTGGAAAACTGCATTGATCGTCAGTAATGACCATATCTCCTCTCCTAATTCAGATGTATTGGAAGCCACTCTGTCTCAGACTGTGGAATCTTTCAGGCATCTGCTAATCTGGATTTTCATTCGGCTTCCCAAAACACAGCTGCACTTCAAGGCCGCTGTGATAAAAACCTCCTGGAGAAGAACAACGCTCATGCCTCACTCCCCCTGGTCTTCCCCCGCCCTCAGCTTCTCCAGCTCTGACACTGACTGTGGACAGTGGACAGTTCAGGGCTGGGCCCTTCCTCCCTCCAGAACGGACGAACAAGGCCGTTGATGGCGCCTAAAGGCGGCCTCCATGTGTTCTGTCTGATAACTGGACTCTTACAAATCTCGGTCGTCGTCTCTCGTGTTGTTGTGTGTGATCATTGTTCATTGTGCTGATGGGTTTTTTCCTGCATTACTGCTGCATGATTCAATGCAGGAGCAATGAAGGTTTTTCTTTCCCAAGTTTTACCTTGTGTGTGCTTTTTATATGTGTTCATGTACCGGGTCGGCTTATGTGTGTTGTTTGTGTGTGTCGTCTGTCGTCATGAGGCCGGTCATGGTTTGCTCAGCCCTGCTGTTGACCTAAGGCAGGACATACATCTGGAGATGGTCCCTGGGCGCCTAAAGGCGACTTCTGCTCCTAACTGGCAATTAGGATGGGTTAAATGCAGTAAACACATTTCATTGTGCAGGGAACATGTTCCTTTGTGCATAGGACAATAAAATTCTTTTGAATCCTTGAATCCTTGAATTGTAAAGAATGAATGAATGCCACGTGGTAGCTTAGTTTAGCTTAGCAATGGGGCCTTGGCCCAAAAATAAAAATGAAGCATTTACAAAGAAGAAAAAGAGAAAAGCAGCAGAGAGCGCGTGGAGAAGCGAGAAGAGTCGAGCGAGGCTCTGTCCTAGCTTCTTAAAGGGGGACTGACATCACCAAACTCCGCCCATTTAGGGTGTGTAATCTCACAGAAAACGTCATGTCTTCAGAGGGCAAACAGATATGATTCAATTATTTAAACACATTAATTAGCGTGGTAAGACACTCGAATGGATGCACATTATTCAGCATCACTTAAACACATCCTCTGGGTTAAAACAGAATATTTCATCAATTTTGATAATGCAGAAAGGTCACACTTACACACATATCAGTGGCAAGAACACATATCAATAAATCGAATGACTATATGCAAAGCATTTTGTTTGAATAATTATTGCAAACAAACATTATAAGTCTTTAGATATAAATGAAAGAAATACTGATCTAAATTTTTATTTCAAACCAAAGGTCTTTTCCTTTGCTTTAAACCTCAAGATAAAAGCCGATTGTCAGGACAAAGTTTATGACCACGTGTTATTGTGAGGGAAGGGATATCATCTTGCAGTCTTGAGACCATAAAGTGGGTTCTTCAAGCCTGGAGAAGCTCAGATTCTGATGTGAAGCTATTATAATGTCATGTAATTCATAATGACCGAAATTTAACCAATAAAAGGCAAGGGCTTCCCTTTGAAGAACTTTGAATTACAGCTTTGTTTTTCCTCTGAGAAGCAGTGTTGGACCATCGGGGGATGTCTCCAGATTTATCTGAAGATCTCCAGATGACTTAGAAATTTCTCAACTGGGGGTGGAAACACACTCTCTGTCTCTAGTTGAAAACTCAGTTTTTTGTTGAGACAGGATTAATGTATTTTATTAAATTAGGGCGAATTGAGGCCATGGCGCTACACTGGTCTATGATCACCAAGCGCTACTGGATCTTCGACCTTCTTCACGATATTTGGCAAATTTTGATTATGGAGGATATGGCAATTCATGCCCACTTTTCCTTTCAGGAGTGCCAGATTACCTCTGTCTTGTGTTGGCTCCACCTGTGTGCAGAGCACGTGCAGAGTGAATTTTCAAAATCTGCGGCCACTGGCATGGGAAACTGGTAATGCTAGTGTTAAGGCTAGCACTGAGGCCCCAGCAAGTATAGCACTGGTAAACGCCAGCTCGCTGGCAAATAGAACCTTTGTTATTAAGGACTTGATCCTGTCTCATGGACTGGATTTCCTCTGCGTAACCGAGACCTGGGTTGGTGTTGGTAAGTTAAGCGCTTTTTCTGAACTTTGGTCTGTTGGCTTTACTTATCTTTCTACGCCAAGAGCTTTGGGTTGCGGAGGGGGTGTCGTAACTGTTTACAGAGAGCGTTTTAAGTGTAAACAGTTTGCTTCAACATTTACAGCATCAAGCTTTGAGCTAAACACACTTGTTTTGACTGCTAACCCTAACCGTGTTGTGCGCTGTTGTTTACAGGCCACCTAAATACAACTAACTTCTTGGCCGAAATCATGCCTCAGTTTAACCGTATATTGATTGTGGGTGATTTTAATGTTCATGTATGTTGTGCTGATAAACCTATGATCAAAGACTTTTTGGAGCTTATTGACCCTTTTAACTTTGTGCAGTGTGTTTCTGGACCCACACAAGTACACGGACATACACTGGACCTTGTTTTAACTTATGGCATTTCCGTGTGTAATTCAGAAGTCTGTGATGCTGTGTTTTCTGACCATGCACCGATTCTTTTTGATGTACCTTATTTATGCAACACTGTCAAACCGCGCCACTCTCATGTAATTAATTCAACCACTGCTGCCCAGTTCTCTGCGGCTTTTAACAATTCACTGTTCCTTTGTGGTGGTTGTGGACGAGGCTCTCTGAAGGTAAAGCTGCCACTGAATATGTTTCGGACTTTATTTACATTAATTACAAAGAAATACAAACAGTATGACACTTTATGGTAAATCTGCATGGAGTAGACAGTTCTCAAAAACTGAGTGACTGTGCAAGAAAGAGAAGAGTGAGGAAAGCCACCAAGACACCCAGACAACCCAGAAGAAGTTATGGGCTTACGTGGCTGTGATTGGAGAAATTGTGCACAGCTCAAGCTTTGCATTTAGTATCACTACTCTTAGCTTCATAGTGGAGTAAAGCAGAGAAGGATTTTCTTTCACCAGAACAGATCAAATCCAGGCTTACATCTCAGATGTACCTTCTGGCAATTTGTAGCTCAACTTTCAGGTCTTCTTTTTAAGAAAATCCTCCTCTATACCACTTAATCATGAAGCTGGATAACTGGTGATACAAAATGCAAAGCTTGCACTGTGCACAATTTCTCCAATCACAGCCACATAAGGCTGTAACTTCTTCTGGGTTGTCTGGGTGTCTTGGTGGCTTTCCTCATTCTTCTCCTTCTTGCACAGTCAGTTTTTGAGAACTGTCTACTCCATGCAGATTTACCATAGAGTGCCAAACTGTTTGTATTTCTTTGTAATTAATGTAAATAAAGTCCGAAACATATTCAGTGGCAGTTTTACCATCAGAGAGCCTCGTTCACAACCACCACAAAAGACTCCAAGCTGTCATTGACGTTAAAGGGGGCAACACAAAGAACAGGGGTATGTAAACTTTTGATCAGGGTCATTTGGGTAGTTTGTGTTGTCATTATGATTTGAAAAGAGTAAACACTGTTGTTTGACAATAAATATGTTGAGGAAAGTGTAATGCACGGACCCACAACAGGGGGCGTAAATGAACGGTCAATAGATAAACCAATAAATACAATTTATTGCGGCAAATGTGCACAACAGGTCGAATACTGCTTTTAGACAGTCAATCACAAGATACAACAGGTGATGTGTGGGCAGGCCCGAGGGTAGGAGACGCTTATCCAGAAAAGAGCCGAGGCCCACAAGGTTCCACCGCCAATGGAGACCTGCAGTATGCCGAAGCCGCCAAGTCCTGAGTCCCCAGGTGGCCTCTGCTTCCAGCTGTCAGATCCGGCACTGCTGGCAGGAACAAAAACAGGTTAATGGTGGGTGTGTGGACACCCAGTAAACAGTCAGCAAACAGTCACGGTTTCTTCCTGAGGGAAAGATCCACCACTCCCAGAAACAGGAACGCTGAGAACGTGCAGTACCAATAGTACACTTAAGGTTCAGGAAAGTGAGAAGCAGGAAACGCCAACTCCCTCCAACCTCCACAAAACCCAGCTCCAAGCTGAGAGCATACAAAGGTTACGACTGCAAACTCAGTAGTAAATAATGTGCGAACGGCACAAAAATGGCTGAGAGGTAGGCTGATATCTCGGCAGAGATGTGGTGTCTCCTCCAGGCTTTTATGGTGCTGCAGATGATAATTGCTGACAGCTGTCAGTCCTGGCTCCTGGATGGCAACTCCGCCCTCTGGTGCCTGAAACCCGACAACAGGCAGGGCGCCCTCTGGCATTGGCCAGCAGTACCTCTTCTTCGGGCGGCCCACACAACAAAATAGCTTCACCCAACCACTAACCATGAGTGACAAAAAGGTTTTTGGGCTATCATTCATATTCTCTGAAAAATGGCCAAAAAAACCCCCAAAAAAACAACTAAACTTCTGCCAGGGTATGTAAACCTTTGAGCACAACTGTATATTAAAGAAACAGATGAAAATTAAATTATTAACATAGTTCATAAGCTAAAAGGAGGAATAATCAACTGACAGTGACAACCTTGATATGTTTTTGATAAAAAATATATATATTATTGATTGTACTGTTAAACCCTTGACTTATATTTGTAATTTGTCATTGATTACTGGGAAATTTCCTTCTAAAATGAAAATAGCTAAGGTGATACCACTGTTCAAATCTGGAGACAAACATGTCTTTTCAAACTACATGCCAGTCTCATTGTTACCACAATTTTCAAAAATTCTGGAAAAGTTATTTGTGAGGAGGTTGAACAATTTCATAACTAAACATCACATACTCAGTGAACAGCAGTATGGTTTTAGAAAGAATTGTACTACTTCACTGACTAAGTGATTTTGTTGAACAAGTTACAAATGCAATAGAGAAGAAGAAATACACTGTAGGAGTTTTCTTTGATTTGCAGAAAGCATTTGATACCATAGATCACACTTTACTATTGGACAAATTACTGAAGTATTAGAGGACTGGCCCTTGATGGGATAGCTAACTATTTACACAACAGATATCAGTGTGTCCATTTTGGGGGGATAAATTCTGAATTTTTGAGGATTACATGTGGGGTGCCCCAACGTTCAGTCCTTGGGCTGTTATTGTTCTGTTGTATATTAATGATATAGGTTTGGTTTCCAAGTCTGTGAGATATATTTTGTTTGCCGATGATACAACTGTGTTTGGTGGTGGGGGTCATTTGGGACAGCTCCTAGACATGATGGAGAGGCAACTACAAAAAATTAAATACTGGTTTGATTCAAATAAATTATCGCTTCATTTGGGTAAAACAAAATGTATTATATTTGGATATACAGTAGTGTTCAGAATAATAGTAGTGCTATGTGACTAAAAAGATTAATCCAGGTTTTGAGTATATTTCTTATTGTTACATGGGAAACAAGGTACCAGTAGATTCAGCAGATTCTCACAAATCCAACAAGACCAAGCATTCATGACATGAACACTCTTAAGGCTATGAAATTGGGTTATTAGTAAAAAAAAAAAGTAGAAAAGGGGGTGTTCACAATAATAGTAGTGTGGCATTCAGTCAGTGAGTTCACCAATTTTGTGGAACAAACAGGTGTGTATCAGGTGTTGTGTGTTGGGGGTTTGGCTGGATTTTTGGTACTGCCTTTTCTTTTTGTTTGCTCCCCAGGTGGTTAGTGGCTCTACTCTGAGTATAATGTGTTGAGCTGAAGCATCCCTCACCCTCATCAAGCCAACTTCCTGCAAATGACTTCCAGCTGAAGTGAATATCCTGATGATTACGCTCATGTGCAGATCCACAGGACTCTCAGCTGAAGTGAATATTCTGATGAAACTCTGCATTTAAGCCATGAATGCTCAGGGCAGAATTGCCCGAGACTCGACCTTGTGACGACCGTATGTTTATCATTATGACACTGAGGACCGCTCCAGGTTTGACACACCGTGTCTGTTAAGGAGGATGGGTGAGGGTCATGATCCATCAGCACACTTCAGAGGTAACTGTGGCTTTGAATGACTTTTAGTAATTAACAACAGTAATTTGGCGTTTTCCCACGCAGCTCTATTTGAACTGTTGTAACAATTATTTGATTAGCTCCTCACCGCCGTGGCATGTGAATTGTTGGTCCTTCACCTGCTGTGAGGAGCTGCCCCTTTAATTTAAGCCTGAAATTAAGCCTGAATGTGTTTGCTGATGGTGTGCACCTTTGAGTAGCATTTTGTGTAAAATAGTGTGGACTTACCTCACCTTCTCGTCCTTCACAGGCTCGGTCGTTGTCACGACCACCTGGGGGGTGTCGGAGGGGTTCCTGAGTCCAGAACTGCCGGGGCTCCGGTCTGTTTGGCGCTGTTGAGAGTGCGCCATCCTCCGCCTCGCCAGACCGCTAAAATTATGTTGTTTTATTGCACTGGGGATAATAAATCTGTTTTCTGGAACCTCTCTCTGTTCTTTTAACGCTGCGTCTTGTCAGACACTGGTTCGGTTCCTCTAACCCACGTCCAAACACATAACAGGTGTCCCCTATTTCAGGATGAAGCCAGCACCTGTTGAACATGCTTTTCTCTTTGAAAGCCTGAGGAAAATGGGACGTTCAAGACATTGTTCAGAAGAACAGCGTAGTTTGATTAAAAAGTTGATTGAAGAGGGGAAAACATATACACAGGTGCAAAAAATTACAGGCTGTTCATCTACAATGATCTCCAATACTTTAAAATGGACAAAAAAAAAAAAAAGACGCGTGGAAGAAAACAGAAAACAACCATCAAAATGGATAGAAAAATAACCAGAATGGCAAAGGCTCACCCATTGATCAGCTCCAGGATGATCAAAGACAATCTGGAGTTACCTGTAAGTGCTGTGAAAGTTAGAAGACGCCTGTGTGAAGCTAATTTATTTGCAAGAATCCCCCGCAAAGTCCCTCTGTTAAATAAAAGACAGGTGCAGAAAAGGCCACTCTGAAAGGTGCAGTTTTATCACACAGCACAATGCCACAGATGTCGCAAGATTTGAGGGAGCGTGCAATTGGCATGCTGACAGCAGGAATGTCAACCAGAGCTGTTGCTCGTGTATTGAATGTTCATTTCTCTACCATAAGCCGTCTCCAAAGGCGTTTCAGAGAATTTGGCAGTACATCCAACCAGCCTTACAACCGCAGACCACGTGTAACCACACCAGTCCAGAACCTCCACTTCCAGCATGTTCACCTCCAAGATCATCTGAGACCAGCCACTCGGACAGCTGCTGAAACAATCGGTTTGCATAACCAAAGAATTTCTGCCCAAACTGTCAGAAACCTGACTCCAGTTCGTCGTCGTAACCGACTTGAGTGGGCAAATACTCACATTCACTGGCGTTTGGCACGTTGGAGAGGTGTTCTCTTCACGGATGAATCCCGGTTCACACTGTCCAGGGCAGATGGCAGACAGCGTGTGTGGCGTCGTGTGGGTGAGCGGTTTTCTGATGTCAATGTTGTGGATCGAGTGTTGGGGAAAGTGTAGTGACACGGACCCACAACAGGGGGCGCAAATGAACGGACAATGAAAGAGTCAAATATGAACACTTTACCGTTGTGAATGAGCACAACACAGAGAAATGTGAAATTTAACAGACAGTCAATCACAAGGGTGACGTGTGAGCAGGCTCGAGGATAGAAGACGTCTGTCCTGAGATGAACCAGAACCACACGATTTCCTCCGCCACCAAACCCGGAGAATACTGGAGCCGCCAAGTCCCGAGTCCCCAGGTGGCCACCGTCTTCGAAGGTCGGATCTGGTACTGCTGGCAGGGAGCAGAGACAATAAGATATGGGTGTGTGCACACCCAGTAGCAGCAACGGTGGGAATGCCACCTCCACCTCTAACACACACTCGTGCAGCTCCTGTCTACCCACTTATCTGGTAGAGGTGTGCAGCGGAGCCGTTGCTGGACACACCGAATGCCGGTCTCACAGACACGGAACACCACAAGAAAACGGCTGCAAAAAAGAGTTCAGACTGATACACAGTTCACTTTCAAAGCTGAGAATACTACCTGAACGGTTTGACGATATCTCGGCGATGAGGTGGAGATGACGTCCGGGTTTTATGGAGTAAGATGATGAAGCATGAATGAGTGACAGCTGTCAGGAGATAATGAGTGACAGCTGTCACCCCCGGCTGTGTCCGTGGCGGCAGCGCCCTCTCGTGCCTGAAGCCCGCACTTCAGGCAGAGCGCCCTCTGGTGGTGGGCCAGCAGTACCTCCTCTTCTGGCGGCCCACACAACAGGACCCCCCCCCCCCAGGCTTATCGGGGTGTCGACGGTAGAAATCGGCCAGGAGGGCCGGATCCAGGATGAAGCTCCTCTTCACCCAGGAGTGTTCTTCGGGTCCATACCCCTCCCAGTCCACCAGATATTGGAACCCCCGGCCCATTCGACGGACGTCCAGGAGCCGGCACACTGTCCAAGCCGGCTCCCCGTGCAGTTTGATCCTGGAGATGTGGAACACCGGGTGGATCTGCAGTGAGCTGGAGCTTCACTGCGGCAGGGCTAAGGACCTTGAGGATGCAGAAGGGTCCGATGAACCTGTCCATTAGTTTCGGTGACTGTACCTGAAGCGGGATGTCCTTTGTCGACAACCACACCTCCTGCCCGGGCTGGTATGCAGGGGCCGGGGACCGCCGGCGGTCTGCATGGGTCTTGGCCCTCGTCCGGGCCTTCAACAAGGCAGAACGGGCGGTGCGCCACACCCGACGGCACCTCCGAAGGTGGGCCCGGACCGAGGGCACACCGACCTCTCCCTCAACCACAGGAAACAATGGGGGCTGGTACCCCAAACACACCTCAAACGGGGAGAGGCCGCTGGCAGAAGACACCTGGCTGTTATGCGCATACTCGATCCAGGCCAGGTGGTTGCTCCAGGCCGTCGGGTGCGCGGATGTCACACAGCGGAGGGTCTGTTCCAACTCCTGGTTGGCCCGTTCTGCCTGTCCGTTCATCTGTGGATGGTACCCGGACGAGAGGCTCACGGTGGCCCCCAGTTCCCTGCAGAAACTCCTCCAGACGTGAGAGGAAAACTGGGGACCACGATCCGAGACTACGTCAGTAGGGATCCCATGCAGACGGACGACGTGGTGGACCAGGAGGTCCACTGTCTCCTGGGCCGTAGGGAGCTTCGGGAGGGCCATGAAGTGGGCCGCCTTGGAGAATCGGTCCACTATCATGAGGATGGTGGTGTTGCCCTGGGATGGTGGGAGGCCCGTGACAAAATCCAGGCCGATGTGGGACCAGGGGCGATGAGGCACAGGAAGCGGTTGGAGCAGTCCTTGGGACTTCCTGTGGTCAGCCTTGCCCCTGGCGCAGGTGGTGCAGGCCTGGATGTACTCCCGGACGTCGGCCTCCATAGACGCCCACCAGAAGCGCTGCCGGACAACTGCCACGGTCCTTCGCACCCCCCGGATGACAGGAGAGCTTGGAACCGTGACAGAAGTCTAGGACCACAGCCCTGGCCTCTGGTGGGATGTATAGTTTGTCTTTTGGTCCAGTTCCCGGGTCCGGGCTTCGTGCCAGGGCCTCCCGGACGATCTTCTCCACGTCCCAGGTGAGGGTGGCCACGATAGTGGACTCAGGCAGGATGGGCTCCGGTGGATCTGACAGCGCAGTTTTGACCTCCTCTTCGTGTACCCGGGACAAAGCATCTGATCTGTGGTTCTTGGTCCCGGGGCGATAGGTGATCCGGAAGTCAAAACGCCCAAAGAACAGTGACCAGCGGGCTTGCCTGGGGTTCAGCCGCTTGGCGGTCCTGATATACTCCGGGTTCCGATGGTCAGTGAAAACCGTGAATGGCACAGACGCTCCCTCCAACAGGTGTCTCCACTCCTCAAGAGCCTCTTTCACCGCAAGGAGTTCTCGACTGCCAACGTCATAGTTCCGTTCAGCCGGGGTCAACCTGCAAGAAAAGTAGGCACACGGGTGAAGAACCTTATCAGTCTCTCCGCTCTGGGATAGCATGGCTCCTATCCCTGAGTCAGAGGCGTCCACTTCAACCACAAACTGGCGGCTAGGGCCGGGCTGCACCAAAACTGGCGCAGTAGAGAACCGTCGTTTCAACTCCTTGAACGCGGCTTCGCACCGATCCGACCAGGTGAAGGGGACTTTTTGAGAGGTCAGGGCTGTCAGGGGGCTAACTACCTGACTGTAGCCCTTAATGAACCTCCTATAGAAATTAGCGAAGCCGAGGAACTGTTGCAGCTTCCTACGGCTTGTTGGTTGGGGCCAATCTCTCACCGCCGCAACCTTGGCCAGATCAGGGGCGACGGAGTTAGAGGAGATGATAAACCCCAGGAAGGACAAAGAAGTGCGGTGAAACTCGCACTTCTCGCCCTTCACAAACAGTCGGTTCTCTAACAACTGCTGCAGGACCTGACGTACATGCTGGACATGGGTCTCAGGATCCGTAGAAAAGATGAGAATATCGTCCAGATATACGAAGACGAATCGGTGCAGGAAGTCCCGCAAGACGTCGTTAACCAAGGCTTGGAACGTCGCGGGGGCATTGGTGAGGCCGAACGGCATGACCAGGTACTCAAAGTGACCTAATGGGGTGTTAAATGCCGTCTTCCATTCGTCTCCCTTCCGGATCCGAACCAGGTGATACGCATTCCTAAGATCCAGCTTAGTAAAGATTTTGGCTCCATGCAGGGGGGTGAACACGGAATCCAACAACGGCAATGGGTATCGGTTGCGAACCGTAATCTCATTCAGCCCCCTGTAATCAATGCATGGACGGAGTCCGCCATCCTTCTTGCCCACAAAAAAGAAACCTGCACTCATCGGGGAGGTGGAGTTCCGGATCAGCCCGGCAGCTAATGAGTCCCAGATGTAGGTCTCCATTGATTCGCGCTCAGGTCGTGAGAGGTTGTACAGCCTGCTGGACGGGAACTCAACGCCTGGAATCAGATCAATGGCACAATCGTACGGACGGTGCGGGGGAAGGGCGAGTGCCAGATCCTTGCTGAAGACATCAGCAAGATCGTGGTACTTAACCGGCACCGCCGTCAGATTGGGATGGACTTTGACCTCCTCCTTAGCATGTAAACCGGGAGGAACCGAGGATCCTAAACACACCCGATGGCAGGTTTCGCTCCACTGAACTACCACCCCAGACGGCCAATCAATCCGGGGATTGTGTTTCAACATCCACGGGAAACCCAAAACCACGCGGGAGGTAGAAGGAGTCACAAAAAACTCGATCTCCTCCCGATGATTCCCAGACACCACCAGAGTTACAGGTTGTGTCTTGTGCGTGATTAAAGGGAGAAGGGTGCCATCTAGTGCCCGCACCTGCAATGGCGAAGGAAGCGCCACCAGAGGGAGCCCTACCTCCCTTGCCCATCTGCTGTCTAGCAGATTCCCTTCTGACCCCGTGTCCACCAGTGCTGGGGCTTGAAGGGTTAAATCCCTGCTCAGGATTGTAACTGGGAGTCGTGTGGCAATATGTGTGTGTCCCACGTGAATGTTATGAGCCCCCCTTAGCCCAGTCTCTAAGGGCGGGTGTTGTCGTTTTGGCCGTTTGGGGCAGTTTTTCTGTATGTGCTCTTTTGAGCTGCAGAGCAAACACTCCCCGCGGCCCAGCCTCCTCATTCTGTCAGCTGTTCTCATTTTGGCCCTGTGCGTTTCCCTAGCAACGTCAGCAGGGGGAGCTGTTGCCCCACGGAGCGCTGTGGCTGTGGAGCGTGGGGAGGGCGGAACCTTTTCGAACCCAGAAGGGAGAGGGACGGCGCGTGCCCGGCCACGTCCTTCGTCTCGCTCCCGACGGCGTTCCTCCAACCAATTGTCTAACCGTATAACGAGATCAATAAGCCCATCTAAATCCCGCGGTTCTTCCTTAGCTACCAGGTGCTCCTTCAGGACCGACGACAGTCCGTTTATGAAGGCGGCGTGGAGCGCAACGTTATTCCAGCTGGACCTCGCAGCCGCGATGCGGAAGTCGACTGCATATTCGGCTGCGCGCCGGCGCCCCTGTCGCATTGACAGCAGCACTGTTGAAGCGGTCTCTCCTCTGTTAGGGTGATCAAACACTGTTCTGAACTCCCTCACAAACCCAGTATAAGAGGTAAGGAGCCGTGAGTTGTGCTCCCAAAGCGCTGTAGCCCAAGCGCGTGCCTCACCACGAAGCAAGTTAATAACATAAGCCACCTTGCTGGCGTCAGACGCGTACATCACGGGTCGTTGTACAAAGACGAGCGAACACTGCATCAGAAAGTCCGCGCACATCTCCACACAACCCCCGTACGGCTCTGGGGGACTTATGTATGCTTCAGGGGATGGTGGGGGGGTTTGTTGAACGACCAGTGGAACGTTAATATCGGGCACAGGGTCGGCAGAAGGAGGAGCAGCAGCAGCGCTCTGATCGTGCGCTTCCACCTGTGCGGTGAGAGCCTCCATCCTGCGATTAAGGATCACGTTTTGCTAGGTCATCAAATCCAGCTGAGCGGTAAAGGCAGTGAGGATTTGCTGCAACTCACCGAGCACGCCTCCTGCAGTTGCCTGTGCACCCTGCTCTTCCATTGGCTGTCCAACAGATGGGTGACGCCCCTCGGGATCCATGACGATGGCCGAGATATCCTGTTGGGGAAAGTGTAGTGACACGGACCCACAACAGGGGGTGCAAATGAACGGACAATGAAAGAGTCAAATATGAACACTTTACTGTTGTGAATGAGCATAACACAGAGGAATGTGAAATTTAACAGACAGTCAATCACAAGGGTGACGTGTGGGCAGGCTCGAGGATAGAAGACATCTGTCCTGAGATGAACCGGAACCACACGATTTCCTCCGCCACCGAACCCGGAGAATACTGGAGCCGCCAAGTCCAGAGTACCCAGGTGGCCACCGTCTTCGAAGGTCGGATCTGGTACTGCTGGCAGGGAGCAGAGACAATAAGATATGGGTGTGTGCACACCCAGTAGCAACAACAGTGGGAATGCCACCTCCACCTCTAACACGCACTCGTGCAGCTCCTGTCTACCCACTTATCTGTTAGAGGTGTGCAGCGGAGCCGTTGCTGGACACACCGAACGCCGGTCTCACAGACATGGAACAGCACAGGAAAACGGCTGCAAAAAAGAGTTCAGACTGATACACAGTTCACTTTCAAAGCTAAGAATACTACCTGAACAGTTTGACGATATCTCGGCGATGAGGTGGAGATGACGTCCGGGTTTTATGGAGTGAGATGATGAACATCGAGTGGCCCATGGTGGCGGTGGGGTTATGGTATGGGCAGGCGTCTGTTATGGACGAAGAACACAGGTGCATTTTATTGATGGCATTTTGAATGCACAGAGATACCGTGACGAGATCCTGAGGCCCATTGTTGTGCCATACATCCAAGAACATCACCTCATGTTGCAGCAGGATAATGCACGGCCCCATGTTGCAAGGATCTGTACACAATTCTTGGAAGCTGAAAATGTCCCAGTTCTTGCATGGCCTTCATACTCACTGGACATGTCACCCATTGAGCATGTTTGGGATGCTCTGGACCGGCGTATACGACAGCGTGTACCAGTTCCTGCAAATATCCAGCAACTTCGCACAGCCATTGAAGAGGAGTGGACCAACATTCCACAGGCCACAATTGACAACCTGATCAACTCTATGCGAAGGAGATGTGTTGCACTGCATGAGGCAAATGGTGGTCACACCAGATACTGACTGGTATCCCCCCCCAATAAAACAAACTGCACCTTTCAGAGTGGCCTTTTATTGTGGGCAGTCTAAGGCACACCTGTGCACTAATCATGGTGTCTAATCAGCATCTTGATATGGCACACCTGTGAGGTGGGATGGATTATCTCAGCAAAGGAGAAGTGCTCACTATCACAGATTTAGACTGGTTTGTGAACAATATTTGAGGGAAATGGTGATATTGTGTATGTGGAAAAAGTTTTAGATCTTTGAGTTCATCTCATACAAAATGGGAGCAAAACCAAAAGTGTTGCGTTTATATTTTTGTTGAGTGTAAATCCAATTGAGAACTTGTGAGGTGACATCAAAAAAGCTGTTTCTGAAGCACAACCAAGAAATGTGAATGAATTGTGGAATGTTGTTAAAGAATCTTGGAGTGGAATAACAGCTGAAAGGTGCCACAAGTTGGTTGACTCCATGCCTCGCAGATGTGAAGAAATCATGAAAAACTGTGGTTATACAACTAAATCCTAGTTTAGTGATTCACAGGATTGATAAAAAAGCAGTTTGAACATAATAGTTTTGAGTTTGTAGCGTCAACAGCAGATGCTACTATTATTGTGAACACCCCTTTTCTACTTTTTTTTTTACTAATAGCCCAATTTCATAGCCTTAAGAGTGTGCATATCATGAATGCTTGGTCTTGTTGGATTTGTGAGAATCTACTGAATCTACTGGTACCTTGTTTCCCATGTAACAATAAGAAATATACTCAAAACCTGGATTAATCTTTTTAGTCACATAGCACTACTATTATTCTGAACACTACTGTAAGCCCAGGAATTTAAGTATTATCTTATTGAATGATACTGAAATTGAAATAGTAACAGAAACTAAGTTTCTTAGAGTTTTTATTAATGATAAATTAAGTTGGAAAACTCATATAAATTATGCTAAATCCAAAATCTCAAAAGTTATCACAATTCTGTACAAAGCACAATACTTCCTCTCCCAGCATTCATTGGTTACGCTGTATCATTCATTGCTTGTCCCATACATGACCTACTGGATTGAGGTTTGGGGAAACACATATAAATCAAATACAAATACAAACCCAATATTTCTCTTACAAAAGAAAGGTCTAAGAGTTATAAGTAAAAAAAAAACATATCATGAGCCAACAAACCCACTGTTTGCTTGTTTGCCTCTACTGGTGGTTGGCTCACACTGCGGTATTGTATCACTTCCTGTTCCGGAGCACAGCGGTGTTTTTCTGTATCTGTTAGCTGTTTAATCTGCGCAGTTAGATTGAGCTAGTTATCTAGATTACGATTTGTTTCCCAGTGTAATCTTTACGTGCCTTAACTAAAGCACTCCTGCTGAATCACCTCTAAATTATTCACTTTGCGTGTTTTTAGGAATCCGCTAGGTTAGCGTAGCTACTAGCTCTTAGCCGATTTAGCATGGCGGCTTCTCCTGTCTCTCCCGCACTTTTCTGCTCTGGGTGTGAAATGTTTAGTTATTCCTCGGCCTCCTTTAGCAGTAATGGTACTTGTAATAAGTGTAGCTTATTCGTAGCTTTGGAGGCCAGGCTGGGCGAATTGGAGACTCGGCTCCGCACCGTGGAAAATTCTACAGCTAGCCAGGCCCCTGTAGTCGGTGCGGACCAAGGTAGCTTAGCCGCCGTTAGTTCCCCTCTGGCAGATCCCAAGCAGGCTGACTGGGTGACTGTGAGGAGGAAGCGTAGTTCTAAACAGAAGCCCCGTGTACACCGCCAACCCGTTCACATTTCTAACCGTTTTTCCCCACTCGACGACACACCCGCCGAGGATCAAACTCTGGTTATTGGCGACTCTATTTTGAGAAATGTGAAGTTAGCGACACCAGCAACCATAGTCAATTGTCTTCCGGGTGCCAGAGCAGGCGACATTGAAGGAAATTTGAAACTGCTGGCTAAGGCTAAGCGTAAATTTGGTAAGATTGTAATTCACGTCGGCAGTAATGACACCCGGTTACGCCAATCGGAGGTCACTAAAATTAACATTAAATCGGTGTGTAACTTTGCAAAAACAATGTCGGACTCTGTATTTTTCTCTGGGCCCCTCCCCAATCGGACCGGGAGTGACATGTTTAGCCGCCTGTTCTCCTTGAATTGCTGGCTGTCTGAGTGGTGTCCAAAAAATGAGGTGGGCTTCATAGATAATTGGCAAAGCTTCTGGGGAAAACCTGGTCTTGTTAGGAGAGACGGCATCCATCCCACTTTGGATGGAGCAGCTCTCATTTCTAGAAATCTGGCCAATTTTCTTAAATCCTCCAAACCGTGACTATCCAGGGTTGGGACCAGGAAGCAGAGTTGTAGTCTTACACACCTCTCTGCAGCTTCTCTCCCCCTGCCATCCCCTCATTACCCCATCCCCGTAGAGACGGTGCCTGCTCCCAGACCACCAACAACCAGCAAAAATCTATTTAAGCATAAAAATTCAAAAAGAAAAAATAATATAGCACCTTCAACTGCACCACAGACTAAAACAGTTAAATGTGGTCTATTAAACATTAGGTCTCTCTCTTCTAAGTCCCTGTTGGTAAATGATATAATAATTGATCAACATATTGATTTATTCTGCCTAACAGAAACCTGGTTACAGCAGGATGAATATGTTAGTTTAAATGAGTCAACACCCCCGAGTCACACTAACTGTCACAATGCTCGTAGCACGGGCCGAGGAGGAGGATTAGCAGCAATCTTCCATTCCAGCTTATTAATTAATCAAAAACCCAGACAGAGCTTTAATTCATTTGAAAGCTTGTCTCTTAGTCTTGTCCATCCAAATTGGAAGTCCCAAAAACCAGTTTTATTTGTTATTATCTATCGTCCACCTGGTCGTTACTGTGAGTTTCTCTGTGAATTTTCAGACCTTTTGTCTGACTTAGTGCTTAGCTCAGATAAGATAATTATAGTGGGCGATTTTAACATCCACACAGATGCTGAGAATGACAGCCTCAACACTGCATTTAATCTATTATTAGACTCTATTGGCTTTGCTCAAAAAGTAAATGAGTCCACCCACCACTTTAATCATATCTTAGATCTTGTTCTGACTTATGGTATGGAAATAGAAGACTTAACAGTATTCCCTGAAAACTCCCTTCTGTCTGATCATTTCTTAATAACATTTACATTTACTCTGATGGACTACCCAGCAGTGGGGAATAAGTTTCATTACACTAGAAGTCTTTCAGAAAGCGCTGTAACTAGGTTTAAGGATATGATTCCTTCTTTATGTTCTCTAATGCCATATACCAACACAGTGCAGAGTAGCTACCTAAACTCTGTAAGGGAGATAGAGTATCTCGTCAATAGTTTTACATCCTCATTGAAGACAACTTTGGATGCTGTAGCTCCTCTGAAAAAGAGAGCTTTAAATCAGAAGTGCCTGACTCCGTGGTATAACTCACAAACTCGCAGCTTAAAGCAGATAACCCGTAAGTTGGAGAGGAAATGGCATCTCACTAATTTAGAAGATCTTCACTTAGCCTGGAAAAAGAGTCTGTTGCTCTATAAAAAAGCCCTCCATAAAGCTAGGACATCTTTCTACTCATCACTAATTGAAGAAAATAAGAACAACCCCAGGTTTCTTTTCAGCACTGTAGCCAGGCTGACAAAGAGTCAGAGCTCTATTGAGCTGAGTATTCCATTAACTTTAACTAGTAATGACTTCATGACTTTCTTTGCTAACAAAATTTTAACTATTAGAGAAAAAATTACTCATAACCATCCCAAAGACGTATCATTATCTTTGGCTGCTTTCAGTGATGCCGGTATTTGGTTAGACTCTTTCTCTCCGATTGTTCTGTCTGAGTTATTTTCATTAGTTACTTCATCCAAACCATCAACATGTTTATTAGACCCCATTCCTACCAGGCTGCTCAAGGAAGCCCTACCATTATTTAATGCTTCGATCTTAAATATGATCAATCTATCTTTGTTAGTTGGCTATGTACCACAGGCTTTTAAGGTGGCAGTAATTAAACCATTACTTAAAAAGCCATCACTTGACCCAGCTATCTTAGCCAATTATAGGCCAATCTCCAACCTTCCTTTTCTCTCAAAAATTCTTGAAAGGGTAGTTGTAAAACAGCTAACTGATCATCTGCAGAGGAATGGTCTATTTGAAGAGTTTCAGTCAGGTTTTAGAATTCATCATAGTACAGAAACAGCATTAGTGAAGGTTACAAATGATCTTCTTATGGCCTCGGACAGTGGACTCGTCTCTGTGCTTGTTCTGTTAGACCTCAGTGCTGCTTTTGATACTGTTGACCATAAAATTTTATTACAGAGATTAGAGCATGCCATAGGTATTAAAGGCACTGCGCTGCGGTGGTTTGAATCATATTTGTCTAATAGATTACAATTTGTTCATGTAAATGGGGAATCTTCTTCACAGACTAAAGTTAATTATGGAGTTCCACAAGGTTCTGTGCTAGGACCAATTTTATTCACTTTATACATGCTTCCCTTAGGCAGTATTATTAGACGGTATTGCTTAAATTTTCATTGTTACGCAGATGATACCCAGCTTTATCTATCCATGAAGCCAGAGGACACACACCAATTAGCTAAACTGCAGGATTGTCTTACAGACATAAAGACATGGATGACCTCTAATTTCCTGCTTTTAAACTCAGATAAAACTGAAGTTATTGTACTTGGCCCCACAAATCTTAGAAACATGGTGTCTAACCAGATCCTTACTGTGGATGGCATTACCCTGACATCTAGTAATACTGTGAGAAATCTTGGAGTCATTTTTGATCAGGATATGTCATTCAAAGCGCATATTAAACAAATATGTAGGACTGCTTTTTTGCATTTACGCAATATCTCTAAAATTAGAAAGGTCTTGTCTCAGAGTGATGCTGAAAAACTAATTCATGCATTTATTTCCTCTAGGCTGGACTATTGTAATTCATTATTATCAGGTTGTCCTAAAAGTTCCCTAAAAAGCCTTCAGTTAATTCAAAATGCTGCAGCTAGAGTACTGACGGGGACTAGAAGGAGAGAGCATATCTCACCCATATTGGCCTCTCTTCACTGGCTTCCTGTTAATTCTAGAATAGAATTTAAAATTCTTCTTCTTACTTATAAGGTTTTGAATAATCAGGTCCCATCTTATCTTAGGGACCTCGTAGTACCATATCACCCCAATAGAGCGCTTCGCTCTCAGACTGCAGGCTTACTTGTAGTTCCTAGGGTTTGTAAGAGTAGAATGGGAGGCAGAGCCTTCAGCTTTCAGGCTCCTCTCCTGTGGAACCAGCTCCCAATTCAGATCAGGGAGACAGACACCCTCTCTACTTTTAAGATTAGGCTTAAAACTTTCCTTTTTGCTAAAGCTTATAGTTAGGGCTGGATCAGGTGACCCTGAACCATCCCTTAGTTATGCTGCTATAGACTTAGACTGCTGGGGGGTTCCCATGATGCACTGTTTCTTTCTCTTTTTGCTCTGTATGCACCACTCTGCATTTAATCATTAGTGATTGATCTCTGCTCCCCTCCACAGCATGTCTTTTTCCTGGTTCTCTCCCTCAGCCCCAACCAGTCCCAGCAGAAGACTGCCCCTCCCTGAGCCTGGTTCTGCTGGAGGTTTCTTCCTGTTAAAAGGGAGCTTTTCCTTCCCATTGTAGCCAAGTGCTTGCTCACAGGGGGTCGTTTTGACCGTTGGGGTTTTACATAATTATTGTATGGCCTTGTCTTACAATATAAAGCGCCTTGGGGCAACTGTTTGTTGTGATTTGGCGCTATATAAAAAAATTGATTGATTGATTGATTTACACATTTTGAAATTTTGAGACTTGGTTGATTATATTACAATACAGACCATGTATAACGTTAACAATAAACTCTTGCCTCAACATGTCCAGGAACTGTTTAAAATGAGGGAGTCCTGTTATCATGGAGCTAAATCCAGGCCAAAAGTTTTGTAATCTGAAAAAACCCCAAAACTTTTCATTTATTTTTTCAGTCTTTTTTTTTTTTTTAGATTACAAAACTTTTGGCCTGGATTTAGCTCCATATTTGTTATCACCTGAGAGGAACATTAGTATTTGACAGCTTAAAGATTCAAACTACTGTAAAAAGTCACTGCATCTCCATAAAAGGTGTTAAAATTTGGAATAACTGTTCTGATAGTATTAAATTATCTGGTACTTTGGCAGTCTTGAAAAGACTTCATAAAAACAAAATAATTACTCACTATAGTACAATAAATTAGGTTAACTGACTTTGTTTCTGTTCTTCTGTTTTATCAGTGTGTTATACTGCTGTTTGTTCTGTTGTGTTCAGATATTTTAGTTTACTGATTAATCTATATTGTCTCTGCTTGTCTTTCCTGTCTTTTTTGGTATTTGTTGTTATGAGTGTACATATATGTGTATATAACAACTGGTGGGGGGGTTTGATGGTCTACAGCCTGAGAAACAGATCAAACAACAACCCGTGTCAGCCACCTTAGAAAATGGTCACCTCTGCGATGCCCTATAGCCAAACATTTCTGTTTGGTATGCTCTAACTGTGTGCCAAATTTCATGCTTCCAACGTCAAAGTCATGATTCACCTCAAACACTGCGCATATCTGCTCCACTATTACACTATGACAGGCCCATTTCAGTACTTTCCCCATTCTCTAAAATTTTGGACAGTTCTGTAAAATCAATTTGACAATTTTATCAAGAAATATCAGTTGCTGACCAAAAATCAGTTTGGATTTAGAAACAACAGCTTGTCATCCTTGGTGTGGATTGATCTGGTAGAAAAAATAACTGACAGTACTGATACAAAAAAAAACAACAACAAAAAAAACTGCAGTTGGAATATTTTTTGATCTGAAGAAAGCATTTGACACAGTCAATCATGATATATTGATAAAAAAAAAGGAAACTCTGGCTTTCAAGGTATTGTTCTGAACTGGTTAAAGAGCTCTTTACTTAACAGGCAACAATTTGTACAAATAACTCAGCATATGTCTAGACTGAAGAATGTTACATGTGGAGAACCTCAGGGATCGGTTTTAGATCATAAAATGTTTATAATGTATATCAATGACATTTGCAATGTATCAAATACATTGCAGTTTGTGTAATTTACAGATGATAAGTATTTTCTGCTCAGGTGTGGAATTGCAGCACCTTTGGAGGTGATCACAGAGTAAATAAATTAATTGAAAAAGTGGTTTGATATAAATAAATTGTCTTTCAGTTTGAACAGAACTAGTTTTATGTTGCTTGGGAGTCATAGGAGTAATGTGGAAGTAAAATTAATTATTGATAATGTAAATATAGAAAGAGTAAATTAAATTAAATTCCTCTGTGTGGTCTTGGACAAGAAAAACTATTGGAAACCACGCATTAAGTATGTGCAGGGCACGTTGGAATGGGGGGTTGCTGTCCTGGGGAAAACAAGGCACAAACTAAATGTGAAAGCTCTTTGTGTTGTGCATTAATTTTACCATACTTGTGTTACTGTGTAGAGGTGTGGGGAAATACATACAAAAGTCATATACAAGTTATACATACAATGCAGAAAAGGATCACACAAATGAACTCTTCTTAAAAACACAAACTCTAAAATTTCCTGATTTGATCCAGTTTAAAGCAGCACAAATAATATTCAGAGCAAGAAAAAAAAATGTATTTCCAAATAGTATGAATGGATTTGTTTTCAGAACGGTATGATTCACGAGGGAAACTCAACTTAAAAATGCAGAATGTCAGAACAATTTTAAAAAGTATCTGTTTCAATATCGGGGTAAAATTATGGAACAGCTTAAGAGATCACTTAAAGGAGAGCAAAAACATCAACTAGTTAAAAAAAAAGGTACAAAAAATGCAAATGTTAAATGAATATAAGTTTAAAGAACAACAGGTGAATCCAGGGTGGAAATGATGTGATGGAGAGTAAAAAGCCAGAAATATTGTGGTTCAAAAATAGTGTTTCAACTTTTTTGTGACTTTCTTTTTTAACTTGTGTTTTTATTTTATTGTGTGTGTGGGGGGGAGTAAATTTTCCATTATGAAGAAGATAGAACTGTGTTATAGAAAACGTGTTTTAATGTATTGTAGAAATAGTTTATCAATCAATCAATCAATCAATCAATTTTTTTTTATATATATTTTTTTTTTTTTATGCTTCTTTCTGCCAACTCCTTGTCAAACATGGCAATGTGAAGATGTAAATATTGTAAATGTGGTCAACTTTGCTGATGACAGAACATGTTTGAACTGAATGACTAAAACAAAAAGTGTTGCTGTCAGATCTGCAGAGAAGCCTCATGCCTGAGTGACTTAGTGAAGGTTAATGATCTTCCTCTAGATATGTGTTTAACAGGTGAATAGGTTTTTTTTTAAGATACTCATCATAATGATGCTCAGAAGAACATTTAAAGTGTAACTTTATACATCCAAATGTGGAACTATGTTTCTGTGTACAGAATGACGTGGTGCGTTTAACGACTAATGGATTGTATTAAAGATATCTGTGTCCATGTTTTAGCTTATGCAGGCATGCTAACTGATGCTAATGCTAATTCTTTGTGGTTGTCCCCATGGAAATAGAGACTGAATGGGCGTCACGTGACTAGCAGCGTGCCGCAGGGCAGCCGTTACTAAGGGTGGAGAGAGACCTTGAGCCAGTTAAACAGAAGAGAAATGAGGAGAAAAAAGGCAGCCAGTGCTTCAGCATCAACTGCAACAAATACATAAACAAATTCTCCAATACTAAAATGAACTGTACAAGAGTCTTAATGTAATTATGGAAAACAAATGTCTATTTTAAAGTCATAATTTAATATCGATATACTGAGACTGTAACTCAATGCCATAAGTTCTTTTCATTAAGCTGCGTTCACATGCATACAGATATGGAAACAAAAATGTTTAAATATATTTATGTCTATATACTTGCAGTTGTTTAATATGATATGTACATGTGGTCACAGGCAGCATTTAAATTTTAACAGTGTGATTGGAGGGGAGGGAGGAGGTACTTTTTACCCTGACTGAGGGTCAACAGTCATAAATTCTGAATGGCTTTATATCTCTTCTTTGTCTTTTGGCTGTTCCCGTTAGTGGTCGCCACAGCAGATCAATCGTTTCCATCTCACCCTGTCCTCTGTATCTTCCTCTGTCTCACCAACCACCTGCATGTCCTCCCTCAGCACATCCATAAACCTCCTCTTTGTCCTCCCTCTTCTCCTCCTGCCTGGTGGCTCCATCCTCAGCATCCTTCTCCCTATATACCCTGGGTCCCTCCTCTGCACATGTCCAAACTATCTCAATCTCGCCTCTCTGACTTTGTCTCCAAACCGTCCCACCTGAGCTGTCCTTCTGATATGTTCATTCCTAATCTTGTCCATTCTTGTTACTCCCAAAGAGAATCTCAACATCTTCAGTTCTGCCTCCTGTCTTTTTGTTAGTGCCACCGTCTCTAAGCCGTCCAACATAGCTGGTCTCACTACTGTTTTGTAAACTTTCTCCTTCACTCTTGCTGATATTCTTCGGTCACAAATCACTCCTGCCACCTTTCTCCACCCACTCCACCCTGCCTGCACTCTCTTCTTCACCTCTCTACCACACTCTCCATTACTTTGAACAGTTGACCCCAAATATTTAAACTCATCTACTTTCACCACTTCTACTCCTTGTAACTGCACTATTCCACTGGGCTCCCTCTCATTCACACACATGTACTCAGTCTTGCTTCTACTGACTTTCATTCCCCTTCTCTCCAAAGCATATCTCCACTTCTCCAGACTAGACTCAACTTGCTCTCTACTCTCACTACAGATCACAATGTCATTTGCAAACATCATAGTCCATGGGGACTCCTGTCTGATCTCATCTATCAACCTGTCCATCACCACTGCAAACAAGAAAGGACTCAGAGCTGATCCTTGGTGTAATCCCACCTCCATCTTGAATGAGTCTGTCATTCCGACTGTGCATCTCACTGCTGTCAGACTATTCTTGTACATGTCCTGCACTACCCTAACATACTTCTCTGCCACTCCAGACTTCCTCATACAATGCCACAACTCTTCTCTTGACACCCTGTCATAAGCTTTTTCTAAGTCCACAAACACACAATGTAACTCTTTCTGTCCTTCTCTGTACTTCTCCAACAGTATTCTCAGAGCAAACATTGCATCTGTAGTGCTCCTCCTCAGCATGAAACCATATTGCTGCTCACAGATCTTCACCTGTTTTCTAAGCCTAGCTTCTACTACTCTTTCCCATAACTTCATGCTGCGGCTGATCAGCTTTATGCCTCTGTAGTTACTGCAGCTCTGCACATCACCCTTGTTCTTGAAAATAGGAACCAGCACACTTCGTCTCCACTTCTCAGGCATTCTCTCACTTTCCAAGATTTTATTAAACAATCTGGTTAGAAACTCTACTGCCATCTCTCCTAGACATTTCCATGCCTCCACTGGAATGTCATCTGGACCAACTGCCTTTCCACTCTTCATCCTTTTCATCGCTGCCCTCACTTCTTCCTTACTAATCTCTTGTACTTCCTGATTTACTCTCACCACATCATCCAGCCTTTTCTCTTGCTCATTTTCTTTATTCATCAGCTCTTCAAAATATTCCCTCCACCTTCTCAGCACACACTCCTCACTTGTCAGCACATGACCATGTGCATCTTTTACGACCCTAACCTGCTGCACATCCTTTCCAGCTCTGTCCCTTTGTCTAGCCAATCAGTACAAGTCCTTTTCTCCTTCCTTACTATTCAACTTCTTGTACAGCTCACAATATGCCTTTTCCTTCACTTTTGCCACTTCTCTTTTCGCCTTATGCCACATCTCCTTGTCTACTTTCTTCATCTCTCCGACTATCCCAAAACTTTTTCGCCAACCTCTTTCTCCTTATGCTTTCCTGGACCTCTTCATTCCACCACCAAGTCTCCTTGTCTTCCTTCCACTGTCCAGATGTCATACCCAGTACTGCCCTAGCTGTCTCCCTCACCACATCTGCAGTACTTTTCCAGTTGTCAAAAATTGCTTCCCCTCCAAACAGTGCTTCTCTCACCTGCTCGCTAAATTTCACACAACAGTCTTCCTCCTTCAGCTTCCACCATCTGATCCTTTGTTGAGCTCTCACTCTCTTCTTCTTCTTTACCTCTAAAGTCATCCTACAGACAACCATCCTGTGCTGTCTAGTGACACTCTCTCCTGCTACCACCTTACAGTCTGTGATTTCTTTTAGCTTGCATCTCCTATAAAGAATGTAGTCCACCTGTGTGCACCTTCCTCCACTCTTATATGTTACCCTGTGCTCCTCCCTTTTCTTAAAGTAGGTATTCACCACAGCCATTTCCATCCTTTTTGTAAAATCAACTACCATCTGTCCTTCCCCATTCCTATCCTTGATACCATATCTACCCATTACTTTCTCATCACCTCTGTTCCCTTCACCAACATGCCCATTGAAATCTGCTCCTATCACCACTCTTTCATGCTTGGGCACACTCTCCACCACCTCATCTAACACACTCCAGAAATATTCTTTCTCCTTCATCTCACAACCTACTTGTGGGGCATATGCACTGATGATATTCATCATCACCCCTTCAATTTCCAACTTCACACTCATCACCCTGTCAGACACTCGCTTAACCTATAACACACTTTTAACATACTCTTCCTTTAAAATGACCCCAACACCATTTCTCTTCCTGTCCTCACCATGGTACAACAACTTGTACCCACCGCCGATGCTCCTGCTCTTACTTCCCTTCCACTTGGTCTCTTGCACACACAATATGTCTACCTTTCTCCTCTCCATCATATCAGCCAGCTCTCTCCCTTTACCAGTCATACTACCAACATTCAAAGTCCCTACTCTCATTTCCACCCTTCTAGTTTTCTTCTTCTCCTGCTGTTTGTGGAATAAAATGTTAGCAAAAATCATATATATGTTGTTGTCATTAAAAGACTAGCAATAATATCACAGTGGAAAAAGAAGCAAGGTAAATGAGCACAATGGCAAGGCATACTTCAGATTTATATTTTAATACATAAGGATTGTTTATCCAGGCATGTATGGGTCTGTTAGAGCTTTTAATCAGCTTGAATACAACTTACAAGGCCTCATTTATAAAAATCCTTTGAGAATTATGATAGGAAAAAAAACATCACAGTAAATGAACAGAATGGCATATTTTCCCCAAATTTCCTCACTTTACATAAAACATTTTTTTTTCTACCCACACATGTATGGGTTCATTAGAAAGAGCAATTAAAGGGCTTTAAAACAAGCCTACTTTTATTCAAATCTGTTAACCAATAGCGACAATAGAGAGAGAAAAGCAGCACAGTTTGTCATAATTTCCCCAAATTTCTACATTTTACATAAAAGTTTTTTTTTTTTAACCCACGCATGCATATGTTCATTGGAAAGAGCTTTCAAGGGGCTTTAAAACACGCCTACATTTATTAAAATCCATTAAGGAATAGCGACGCTAGTGCAAAAAAAGCAGTTTATTATTGATGATCTGCACATCACCCTTAGTAATGGGGCGTTCCTGTCCTGAGCGACACTAATAGATTGAGGCGCGCACGTCCATTCCAGTCTATATATCCATGGTTGTCCCTGTTAACATGAGTTGTTGTTTTTTGTTTTGTTTTGTTTTGTTTTTTTGTTGTTTTTCAGGGATCTGCCTTCTTCTCTGCTCAGCTTCTTCTAGCACAGTTGATCTGGGTGAATGCTTTAATTTCTAAATGGTTCAGTCTTTTTTATTTTTACCAAATAAACCTACAGCTTTTTTTCAGACACCACAAAAGCTCAACTTTAAATAACTTTTTTTTTTCAGGCGTTTTTTTTTTTTTTTTTTTCCTTTTTTATATATAATGTGTTTAGTGTTTCTTTATATTTAAAGAAATATTTTTATTTGTCCCACTCAGGAACATTTTCTGTACAGACAACCAAACTTCCAATGATGAGCTGAACACCACGAAGTCCAGTTGAAAGAAAACATCACTGCTCTTCAGCAACACTACCAGAGGTCAAAGCTGCAGAAGAGACCTTCATCTGGTCCAGAGAATCCAGCAGAACATCACCTGCATCTAAATAAAAGGCTCTTTCAACAGCAACTATTTTATTATTTTACTTATTATACTATATTTACTTATATTATTTTACTATTTTATTATTTTTAAAAAAGCTGTTTCATTTTATATTTTAACAATAAATGAATGGATGATTAAAAATGTCCACAAATCAAAGTCAAAAGAAATTTGCACAAGTAGAAGCTCTCCACTTATTATAATAATATATTATTAATATATTATATTTTAGAAATGACCCTGTCCTGATAACAACATTAAAGGCAATTACATAGTTTGACGTAATTACATGTTAAAATGACTATAAAAAAATCATCATGAGGTTTATGTCACAGAAATCCTACTTTACAATCACACTGCAGTCATTGTTAAATTATTTCCTGTTGCATTTATAATAAACATTTGTATTTATTTACAGTGTCTGTTTTTCTGGTTGAAATGAGATATGAATAATCTACCAGACTTAAAAAAATGTACAAGTTTCCATGTTATTTTGTCTAAAAATAAATGTCAGAGGTTCCTTATGTTAAACAAGAAATTATCTAATCTGAAATAACAGGTGGTTTTAATTTACAGATGAAAGGTTTCTAAAGAACCATTTATTGACTTATTTAGCTATTTTAATTACAAGTGTTCTAAAGTTTTTTTTAACAGTATCAGAAATTTTGAGGTAACAAACAACAACAACAAAAAAACATTTCCAAGGATTTTTCTTCAGAAAACTGCTCTATAAATGAGCAGTCCTGTGACACGTTTCCGTTTTGTACAAATCAGTGGTTTCTGCACCGGTCTGTTTTGTACAGATCAGTGGTTTCTGCTCCGATCTAGTTTTGTACAGATCAGTGGTTTCTGCACTGGTCTGTTTTGTACAGATCAGTGGTTTCTGCACCGATCTGTTTTTTACTGATAAGTGGTTTCTGCACCAATCTTGTTTTGTACAGATCAGTGGTTTCTGCACCGATCCGTTTTGTACAGATCAGTGGTTTCTGCACCGATCTGTTTTGTACAGATCAGTGGTTTCTGCACGGATCTTGTTTTGTACAGATGAGTGGTTTCTGCACCGATCTTGTTTTGTACAGATCAGTGGTTTCTGCACCAATCCGTTTTGTAGAGATCAATCAATCAATCAATCAATTTTACTTATATAGCACCAAATCACAACAAACAGTTGCCCCAAGGCGCTTTATATTGTAAGGCAAGGCCATACAATAATTATGTAAAAGCCCCAACGGTCAAAACGACCCCCTGTGAGCAAGCACTTGGCGACAGTGGGAAGGAAAAACTCCCTTTTAACAGGAAGAAACCTCCAGCAGAACCAGGCTCAGGGAGGGGCAGTCTTCTGCTGGGACTGGTTGGGGCTGAGGGAGAGAACCAGGAAAAAGACATGCTGTGGAGGGGAGCAGAGCTCAATCACTAATGATTAAATGCAGAGTGGTGCATACAGAGCAAAAAGAGAAAGAAACACACAGTGCATCATGGGAACCCCCCAGCAGTCTAAGTCTATAGCAGCATAACTAAGGGATGGTTCAGGGTCACCTGATCCAGCCCTAACTATAAGCTTTAGCAAAAAGGAAAGTTTTAAGCCTAATCTTAAAAGTAGAGAGGGTGTCTGTCTCCCTGATCTGAGTTGGGAGCTGGTTCCACAGGAGAGGCGCCTGAAAGCTGAAGGCTCTGCCTCCCATTCTACTCTTACAAACCCTAGGAACTACAAGTAAGCCTGCAGTCTGAGAGCGAAGCGCTCTATTGGGGTGATATGGTACTATGAGGTCCCTAAGATAAGATGGGACCTGATTATTCAAAACCTTATAAGTAAGAAGAAGAATTTTAAATTCTGTTCTAGAATTAACAGGAAGCCAATGAAGAGAGGCCAATATGGGTGAGATATGCTCTCTCCTTCTAGTCCCCGTTAGTACTCTAGCTGCAGCATTTTGAATTAACTGAAGGCTTTTCAGGGAACTTTTAGGACAACCTGATAATAATGAATTACAATAGTCCAGCCTAGAGGAAATAAATGCATGAATTAGTTTTTCAGCATCACTCTGAGATAAGACCTTTCTAATTTTAGAGATATTGCGTAAATGCAAAAAAGCAGTCCTACATATTTGTTTAATATGCGCTTTGAATGACATATCCTGATCAAAAATGACTCCAAGATTTCTCACAGTATTACTAGAGGTCAGGGTAATGCCATCCAGAGTAACGATCTGGTTAGACACCATGTTTCTAAGATTTGTGGGGCCAAGTACAATAACTTCAGTTTTATCTGAGTTTAAAAGCAGGAAATTAGAGGTCATCCATGTCTTTACGTCTGTAAGACATTCCTCCAGTTTAACTAATTGGTGAGTGTCCTCTGGCTTCATGGATAGATAAAGCTGGGTATCATCTGCGTAACAATGAAAATTTAAGCAATGCTGTCTAATAATACTGCCTAAGGGAAGCATGTATAAAGTGAATAAATTCGGTCCTAGCACAGAACCTTGTAGAACTCCATAATTAACCTTATAATTAATCTGCAGATGATCAGTTAGCTGTTTTACAACTACCCTTTCAAGAATTTTTGAGAGAAAAGGAAGGTTGGAGATTGGCCTATAATTAGCTAAGATAGCTGGGTCAAGTGGTGGCTTTTTACTAATGGTTTAATTACTGCCACCTTAAAAGCCTGTGGTACATAGCCAACTAATAAAGATAGATTGATCATATTTAAGATCGAAGCATTAAATAATGGTAGGGCTTCCTTGAGCAGCCTGGTAGGAATAGGGTCTAATAGACATGTTGATGGTTTGGAGGAAGTAACTAATGAAAATAACTCAGACAGAACAATCGGAGAGAAAGAGTCTAACCAAATACCGGCATCACTGAAAGCAGCCAAAGATAACGATACGTCTTTGGGATGGTTATGAGTAATTTTTTCTCTAATAGTTAAAATTTTATTAGCAAAGAAAGTCATGAAGTCATTACTAGTTAAAGTTAAAGGAATACTCGGCTCAATAGAGCTCTGACTCTTTGTCAGCCTGGCTACAGTGCTGAAAAGAAACCTGGGGTTGTTCTTATTTTCTTCAATTAGTGATGAGTAGTAAGATGTCCTAGCTTTACAGAGGGCTTTTTTATAGAGCAACAGACTCTTTTTCCAGGCTAAGTGAAGATCTTCTAAATTAGTGAGACGCCATTTCCTCTCCAACTTACGGGTTATCTGCTTTAAGCTGCGAGTTTGTGAGTTATTCCACAGAGTCAGGCACTTCTGATTTAAAGCTCTCTTTTTCAGAGGAGCTACAGCATCCAAAGTTGTCTTCAATGAGGATGTAAAACTATTGACGAGATCTCACTTACAGAGTTTAGGTAGCTACTCTGCACTGTGTTGGTATATGGCATTAGAGAACATAAAGAAGGAATCATATCCTTAAACCTAGTTACAGCGTTTTCTGAAAGACTTCTAGTGTAATGAAACTTATTCCCCACTGCTGGGTAGTCCATCAGAGTAAATGTAAATGTTATTAAGAAATGATCAGACAGAAGGGAGTTTTCAGGGAATACTGTTAAGTCTTCAATTTCCATACCATACGTCAAAACAAGATCTAAGATATGATTAAAGTGGTGGGTGGACTCATTTACATTTTGAGTAAAGCCAATTGAGTCTAATAATAGATTAAATGCAGTGTTGAGGCTGTCATTCTCAGCATCTGTGTGGATGTTAAAATCGCCCACTATAATTATCTTATCTGAGCTAAGCACTAAGTCAGACAAAAGGTCCGAAAATTCACAGAGAAACTCACAGTAACGACCAGGTGGACGATAGATAATAACAAATAAAACTGGTTTTTGGGACTTCCAATTTGGATGGACAAGACTAAAAGTCAAGCTTTCAAATGAATTAAAGCTCTGTCTGGGTTTTTGATTAATTAATAAGCTGGAATGGAAGATTGCTGCTAATCCTCCACCTTGGCCCATGCTACGAGCATTCTGGCAGTTAGTGTGACTCGGGGGTGTTGACTCATTTAAACTAACATATTCATCCTGCTGTAACCAGGTTTCTGTAAGGCAGAATAAATCAATATGTTGATCAATTATTATATCATTTACTAACAGGGACTTAGAAGAGAGAGACCTAATGTTTAATAGACCACATTTAACTGTTTTAGTCTGTGGTGCAGTTGAAGGTGCTATATTATTTTTTCTTTTTGAATTTTTATGCTTAAATAGATTTTTGCTGATTATTGGTGGTCTGGGAGCAGGCACCGTCTCTACGGGGATGGGGTAATGAGGGGATGGCAGGGGGAGAGAAGCTGCAGAGAGGTGTGTAAGACTACAACTCTGCTTCCTGGTCCCAACCCTGGATAGTCACGGTTTGGAGGATTTAAGAAAATTGGCCAGATTTCTAGAAATGAGAGCTGCTCCATCCAAAGTGGGATGGATGCCGTCTCTCCTAACAAGACCAGGTTTTCCCGATCTGTTTTGTACAAATCTGGTTTCTGCACCAATCTTGTTTTGTACAGATCAGTGGTTTCTGCTCCGATCTTGTTTTGTACAGATCAGTGGTTCTGCATCGGTCTTGTTTTGTACAGATCAGTGGTTTCTGCACTGATCTTGTTTTAAATAGATCAGTGGTTTCTGCACTGATCTTGTTTTGTACAGATCAGTGGTTTCTGCACCGATTTTGTTTTGAACAGATCAGTGGTTTCTGCATCGGTCTGTTTTGTACAAATCAGTGGTTTCTCCACTGATCTTGTTTTGTACAGATCAGTGGTTACTGCACCGATCCGTTTTGTACAAATCATTGGTTTCTGCACAGATGTGTTTTGTACAGATCAGTGGTTTCTGCACCGGTCTGTTTTGTACAAATCAGTGGTTTCTGCACCGATCTTGTTTTGTACAGATGAATGGTTTCTGCACCGATCTTGTTTTGTACAGATCAGTGGTTTCTGCACCGATCTGTTTTTTTTTACAAATCAGTGGTTTCTGCACCAATCCGTTTTGTAGAGATCAGTGGTTTCTGCACCGATGTTGTTTTGTACAGATCAGTGGTTTCTGCTCCAATCTTGTTTTGTACAGATCAGTGGTTTCTGCACTGATCTTGTTTTGTACAGATCAGTGGTTTCTGCACCGATCTGTTTTGTACAGATCAGTGGTTTCTACTCCGATCTTGTTTTGTACAGATCAGTGGTTTCTGCACGGTCTGTTTTGTACAGATCAGTGGTTTCTGCACCGATCTTGTTTTGTACAGATCAGTGGTTTCTGCACCGATCTTGTTTTGAACAGATCAGTGGTTTCTGCACTGATCTTGTTTTGTACAGATCAGTGGTTTCTGCACCGATCTTGTTTTGTACAAATCAGTGGTTTCTACACCGATCTCATTTTATACAGATCAGTGGTTTCTGCACCGATCTTGTTCTGTACAAATCAGTGGTTTCTACACCGATCTTGTTTGTACAGATCAGTAGTTTCTGCACCGATCCTGTTTTGTACAGATCAGTGGTTTCTGCACCAATCTTGTTTTGTACAAATCAGTGGTTTCTGCACCGATCTTGTTTGTACAGATCAGTAGTTTCTGCACCGATCCTGTTTTGTACAGATCAGTGGTTTCTGCACCAATCTTGTTTTGTACAGATCAGTGGTTTCTGCTCCGATCTTGTTTTGTACAGATCGGTGGTTTCTGCATCGGTCTTGTTTTGTACAGATCAGTGGTTTCTGCACTGATCTTGTTTTAAATAGATCAGTGGTTTCTGCACTGATCTTGTTTTGTACAGATCAGTGGTTTCTGCACCGATCTTGTTTTGAACAGATCAGTGGTTTCTGCATCGGTCTGTTTTGTACAAATCAGTGGTTTCTCCACTGATCTTGTTTTGTACAGATCAGTGGTTTCTGCACCTATCCGTTTTGTACAAATCAGTGGTTTCTGCATAGATGTGTTTTGTACAGATCAGTTGTTTCTGCACCGGTCTGTTTTGTACAAATCAGTGGTTTCTGCACCGATCTTGTTTTGTACAGATGAATGGTTTCTGCACCGATCTTGTTTTGTACAGATCAGTGGTTTCTGCACCGATCTGTTTTTTTTACAAATCAGTGGTTTCTGCACCAATCCGTTTTGTAGAGATCAGTGGTTTCTGCACCGATCTTGTTTTGTACAGATCAGTGGTTTCTGCTCCGATCTTGTTTTGTACAGATCAGTGGTTTCTGCACTGATCTTGTTTTGTACAGATCAGTGGTTTCTGCACTGATCTTGTTTTGCACAGATCAGTGGTTTCTGCACCGATCTGTTTTGTACAGATCAGTGGTTTCTACTCCGATCTTGTTTTGTACAGATCAGTGGTTTCTGCACCAATCTTGTTTTGTACAAATCAGTGGTTTCTGCACCGATCTTGTTTGTACAGATCAGTAGTTTCTGCACCGATCCTGTTTTGTACAGATCAGTGGTTTCTGCACCAATCTTGTTTTGTACAGATCAGTGGTTTCTGCTCCGATCTTGTTTTGTACAGATCGGTGGTTTCTGCATCGGTCTTGTTTTGTACAGATCAGTGGTTTCTGCACTGATCTTGTTTTAAATAGATCAGTGGTTTCTGCACTGATCTTGTTTTGTACAGATCAGTGGTTTCTGCACCGATCTTGTTTTGAACAGATCAGTGGTTTCTGCATCGGTCTGTTTTGTACAAATCAGTGGTTTCTCCACTGATCTTGTTTTGTACAGATCAGTGGTTTCTGCACCGATCCGTTTTGTACAAATCAGTGGTTTCTGCACAGATGTGTTTTGTACAGATCAGTTGTTTCTGCACCGGTCTGTTTTGTACAAATCAGTGGTTTCTGCACCGATCTTGTTTTGTACAGATGAATGGTTTCTGCACCGATCTTGTTTTGTACAGATCAGTGGTTTCTGCACCGATCTGTTTTTTTTACAAATCAGTGGTTTCTGCACCAATCCGTTTTGTAGAGATCAGTGGTTTCTGCACCGATCTTGTTTTGTACAGATCAGTGGTTTCTGCACTGATCTTGTTTTGTACAGATCAGTGGTTTCTGCACCGATCTGTTTTGTACAGATCAGTGGTTTCTACTCCGATCTTGTTTTGTACAGATCAGTGGTTTCTGCACCGGTCTGTTTGGTACAGATCAGTGGTTTCTGCACCGATCTTGTTTTGTACAGATCAGTGGTTTCTGCACCGATCTTGTTTTGAACAGATCAGTGGTTTCTGCACTGATCTTGTTTTGTACAGATCAGTGGTTTCTGCACCGATCTTGTTTTGTACAAATCAGTGGTTTCTACACCGATCTCGTTTTATACAGATCAGTGGTTTCTGCACCAATCTTGTTTTGTACAAATCAGTGGTTTCTGCACCGATCTTGTTTGTACAGATCAGTAGTTTCTGCACCTATCCTGTTTTGTACAGATCAGTGGTTTCTGCACCAATCTTGTTTTGTACAAATCAGTGGTTTCTGCTCCGATCCGTTTTGTACAGATCAGTGGTTTCTGCACCGGTCTGTTTTGTACAAATCAGTGGTTTCTGCACCGATCCGTTTTGTACAGATCAGTGGTTTCTGCAGCAATCTTGTTTTGTACAGATCAGTGGTTTCTGCACCGATCTTGTTTTGTACAAATCAGTGGTTTTGTACAGATCAGTGGTTTCTACACCGGTCTTTTTTGTACAAATCAGTGGTTTCTGCACCGATCCGTTTTGTACAGATCAGTGGTTTCTGCACCGATCTTGTTTTGTACAGATCAGTGGTTTCTGCACCAATCTTGTTTTGTACAAATCAGTGGTTTCTGCACCGATCCGTTTTGTACAGATCAGTGGTTTCTGCACCAATCTTGTTTTGTACAGATCAGTGGTTTCTGCACCGATCTTGTTTTGTACAAATCAGTGGTTTCTGCACCGATCTTGTCTTGTACAGATCAGTGGTTTCTGCAGCAATCTTGTTTTGTACAGATCAGTGGTTTCTGCACCGATCTTATACAGATCAGTTGTTTCTGCACCGATCTTGTTTTGTACAGATGAGTTGTTTCTGCACCGATCCGTTTTGTACAGATCAATGGTTTCTGCACCGACCTTGTTTTGTACAGATCAGTGGTTTCTGCACCGATCTTGTTTTGTACAGATGAGTGGTTTCTGCACCGATCTTGTTTTGTACAGATCAGTGGTTTCTGCACCGATCTGTTTTGTACAGTGTTTTGGCCCCACGCGTCGTTCCTATTGGACAGCGCGAAGCTATGTCACAGCTCACAGTGTCGAAAGTTGGATTGGGTTGAACTTTAAACGTATCAGTCTGCCGACAAGCGGCAATGCGGGTGTTGTGTGGGCCACCAGAAGAGGAGGTACTGTTGGCCCACCACCAGAGGGCGCCCTGCCTGAAGTGCGGGCTTCAGGCATGAGAGGGCGCTGCCGCCACGGACACAGCCGGGTTTGACAGCTGTCACTCATTATCTCTTGACAGCTGTCACCCATTCATGCTTCATCATCTCACTCCATAAAACCTGGACGTCATCTCCACCTCATTGCCAAGATATCGCCGAACCGTTCAGGTACTATTCTCAGCCTTAAAGTAAACTGTGTGTCAGTCTGAACTCTTTTTTGCAGCCACTTTCCTGTGGTGTTCCTTATCTGTGAGACCGGCGTTTGGTGTGATCAGCGACGGCTTCGCTTCACACCTCTACCAGATAAGTGGGTAGACAGGAGCTGCACGAGTGTGTGTTAGAGGTGGAGGTGGAATTCCCACTGTTGTTGTTACTGGGTGTGCACACACCCATATCTTATTGTCTCTGCTCCCTGCCAGCAGTACCAGATCCAACCTTCGAAGACGGTGGCCACCTGGGGACTCGGGACTTGGCGGCTCCAGTATTCTCCGGGTTCGGTGGCGGAGGAAATCATGTGGTTCCGGTTCATCTCAGGACAGATGTCTTCTATCCTCGAGCCTGCCCACACGTCACCCTTGTGATTGACTGTCTGCAAAATTTCACATTCCTCTGTGTTGTGCTCATTCACAACAGTAAAGTGTTCATATTCGACTCTTTCATTGTCCGTTCATTTACGCCCCTGTTGTGGGTCCGTGTCACTACACTTTCACAACAGGGGGCTCCCGTCAGAAGCGTCGCTTTAGCTTGGCTTTTCACCCGACGCTTCTGATGCGTCTTAAAAGCAACCTGTGTCATTAAAAATAATGTTTTTTTAGACCGATTCTTGACACCTCTGACTCTTCCGATGCATTCAATGTGAAAGGCCCATTACTTTGAAGGTGCCTCTTTTCTCTCTTTTATTTTGAAGGCACCTCTGCTCTCTGTCTTACTTTGAAGGCATCTCTCTCTGCTCTCTTACTTTGAAGGCACCCTTTGCTCTCTTTTATTTTGAAGGCACCTCTGTTCTCTCTCTTATTTTGAAGGTGCCTCTGTTCTGTCTTTTACTTTGAAGGCGCCTCTGCCTGCTTTCTTACTTTGAAGGCGTTTCTGTTCCTTCTCTTACTTTAATGGCGCCTCTTTTCTCTCTTACTTTGAAGGCGCCTCTGCCTGCTCTCTTACTTTGAAGGCGTTTCTGTTCTTTCTCTTACTTTGATGGCGCCTCTTTTCTCTATTACTTTGAAGTCGTCTCTGTTTTGTCTCTTACTTTGAAGGCGCCTCTTTTCGCTCTCTTATTTTGAAGGCGCCTCTTTTCCCTCTTTTACTTTGAAGGCGCCTCTGTTTCCGGCCCTTAGCTCTTAGCTTGCTAGCTGTGAGCAGCAGCGTTCGTGTCTGTGACTCTTTGGTTCTTTTGTTGTTTTGTGACGGAGTTTGTTTTAGAAAAAGTTGGTGTCGTTGTGTGAAAATGTCTAAAGTCCAAATGCTGAGAGCGTTGGTGAAGCAGCGACTAACTGCGGCTGCTGAAGAGATATTTGGGCTGTTTGAAAGAACCATAGCAGAGTACGAGGAGGAACTTTGTCGTTCCAAAGAGGAGAACCACCGACAGCGACACCTGCTGGACTCCGTGTTCAGCTCCTCTGACGGTTTGTTAGGTTTTATTGTCACTCTGTCAAGTATACTAATTATTTTATTTGTTGTTTTTTTTTATCTTTGTTTTTGTCCTTTCGCGTCCGAGTCTTCACCGGAGGGGCGGGGTGAGTGCCGCCATTTTGTCTGAACAAAGCCTCTTTCACACACACACACACACACACACACACACACACACACACACACACACACACACACACACACACACACACACACACACACACACACACACACACACACACACACACACACACACACACACACACACACACACACACACACACACACACACACACACACAAAAACAAAAGAAGACTGTTGAGCTGTCGTCTCTGTCTTCTGTGGGTTTTCTCCTTTGATCTCTTACGTTCTTTGATCCTGGTCATCGCTAATGTTTGATCTGAATAATTACAGGGCTTCTGTGTCAATTCCTCTTTTATTGTTGTCAAACTTAACAATATATTACAAATAAACAGTCATACTTCTGGAGGTAATATATGCTTATTTTTGAAGTATTTGTTCAGGTGTTTCTGTTGGAGATTGTATGTTTCAAATTCTTTTACATGTTAAAAATTTTAACACAATTCTCGTGTTCTTTATAATTTGCAGTTATTTAATTAGTTATTAAGATCCTATCGCCTGTCGTCCATTTTGTACATGTTCAATAAAGCCCCTCGATCAATCATTCAGAAACAATATTTACATTTTAATGGTGTGTGTGTTTGTGTGTGTACATGAGCTTTTCGGCAAATTCCACAGTGACCGACATTACATTCAGAGAGGAAGCAGGCCTTATTAATTTAATTAAATTTTAATTTAACCAGGTTAGTCCCGCTGAGATTGAGCTCTCTTGTACACAGGAGACCTGGTGTCAGGGGATCTGCACTCTCCACGTCTGACAATTCCCGTACACTCGTCTGCACATGCATGAAAATTGGGTGGCCGCTGAGAACGTGGTATGTCACAGTTTCAGAAGCCCCTCCTGCTTGAAGCTCCCGTCTCTGGCTTGGATGTTCACCAGCGGCAGCAACAAGGAAAATGTGTTGCTGAGACATGAATTGTGTAACAACCTCCCTTACCTGTTTCATTTCAAAAATTCATTTGATAATTTCCATTAAAAATTAGGTCCCCTAGGCTGTGAGAGAAAGGGAAGCTGCAAGTCTGGCCGGAGGTTTATATACTGACCCACGCATGCGCACGTGTCAATGGGAGCACTGAGCTCCTCACACCGGACAATATAAAGGTTCCACCTAATCTGCATGTCTTTTCAAATGTGGGAGGAAGACGGAGGAAACCCACACAAACATAGAGAGAACATGCAAACGCCACACAGGAAGGCCACGGGTGGGACTCGATCCCATGACCTTCTTGCTTTGAGGCAACGGTGCTAACCACTAAACCACCGTGATTCAACTGTTAACTGAGCCACCTTCTGTCAAATTTGATGGATGACATCACAGCCAATCAGATTTGAGCCTGCCCTTAAGTCCCATCCCTCGTCAAAATTTTAGATAAGGTCTTGATGGATGACATCTGGCCACACCCACTGCCTCTCCCCGAGAGTGTATGTGAGATAAGGATTTGACAGTTGAGTCCCTGCCCCACACGGCGTGTGCAGTGTTATCATGTGATAAGCCAACGTCCTCAGAAAGCAGCTGACCGTGAAGTCACCTTTTTAAATCTTAACTCTGCCCCTTAGACCAGAGAACCAGTATTCATCAGTATGTCTGGTATTTGTATTGTGTATTTATGTTTATATTTGCTGCCTGTTTTGCTTTTTTAGTTTCACTTTTGGTACTCTGTGTGCTTCTTACCCTGTGTGGTGCCTTACAATGCTGCTGGAACCTCAATTTCCCTGAGGGAGTTTTCCCAATGGATCAATAAAGTTCTGCCTAATCTAATCTAGATGTTGACTTTAAAGACCCTTTCAAACTGGAGGGTTGCTTTAAGACACGATCATAAAGTTGCTGTCTCCCCCCCCCCCCCCCCCCCCCCCCCCGGCAGATCTATGTGCAAGCATTCTGGGGTGTGCCATGACTCATATGAATGCAGTGTGTGCACACAATTAAAATGAAACTGTCATTTCAGCACTAGAAATACATTTGCGGGTGCACAAATTATCCATAATTGGATGCTTAAATTAACCGGGAAGGAGTTTCATAAAGAAGGCCATATTTATAACACATAAAGTAGATATCAATACCTTCAAAATGGAATCAGTTTGAAGAGTTTTATTTACTGCCCACATGAGCTTTTCTAATAAATTTCAACCACAAAATGCTTTTTTCACATTTCAGAGATCTCTCCCACAATAACTGTTTAACACAGATATGCCAAATTTACATATTTTATAGCCAGTATAGCTGGCATTGAGCCGAGAAATAGGTTTCTTTGAGTGTAATGGTATGCTTCAGTGTCTCAAACATGGATGCTTGCAATAGTCAGTGTAATATCTTCCATAGTTTGAGCATACATAAATGTCACAGTTTAGTGTCAGTGCCTGTTGTTTGACTATAGTCCAAGTCTGGTTGCCCATGACAACTGCCACAGAAAATGTCAGGCCTCTAAGTCCATTATTTGATGAGATATGCTACCTTGAACATGGCTCCAGAAATGACGGCCTTAAAAAAAAAAAAAAAAAAAAAAATGGGAGACCCCATGCACACTAAATTGGCCATATCTCAGAAACTACTTGGCCTACAGGCCTCAAACTTCAGATTTGTTGTTCTGAATAGTCTGGGAATATTTGATTAAAATTTGAAGAAAATCTGAGACAAAGTACGTGAGGCCCTCCGTTGAATTGACATGGAATGATCCTTCTGCTAATAAAACAATGTGCTTTGACTGGCAATTGTCATGTTCTATAATTTGGCATCTTAATAATAGCTTATGTTGGTATTTTTATGATTTCTGGCCAAAGCAGGTGCAGTGCTGATTAGGGATGTGTATTGATAAGATTTTATTGATCCGATTCCTTATTGATTCCCTTATCGATATCTCTTGTGAATTTTCTGTGTACCAAAAGTAGGCTTTACAGGTTTTCTATGTCAACAACATTTTATTGTCTTAAAGTAAATAAATATGAAATTGGTCACTGGATTGGTCACTTTGATCTCTGGACATAAATAGAAATAAAATCTGTAGCTTTTTTTTTTGTCAAAAGCATTTCCTTTCAGACGTTATTGGCATGAATGTCTTTCAATACGTCTGAGCTGAACTCTTGCAGCTGCTGTGCTGCACATCAGGATGTAATTCATAATGAATGCTGGACGTCTCATTTAGGGAGGAAAAAAATGTTTCTGTCAATTGTAGTTTCTTGTCTGTATTACAGCGTTTGGAAAAAGGTGTCATTTTACTTAAAGCAGCAATTTGTTTTTGAAGTTATTAATTCTGACCGGACTCTGTCTCAGCAGAGTGCCGCGCAGCATTTGGAGCTGTGCCAACGGAATGGAGGATGATTCTCATTTCTTGACTGCAACAAGACAAGAGTCCCAGTTAGTGACTTTAATCCACACAAAAGTGACTCACAGTATTTTAATGGCTTTGAGAGGGGTTAAGAAGCGGACTTGCTGCTTCTGAAGAGCAGTGAATCAAAGAACCAACGAGCCAGCGGGTAGAAGCACTGCTTCATTGGTTCACGCTTCAGGGTGGAGTCGTGCTGCAGAAGCTGTTGATTACAGAGCCTCTACAGGGTCTGTAATCAACGTAGAGAAACGATCATTTTCTCGACAAACGCCCTCAAAAACAACGGCTGCTCTGAAGGACCGATAAGGAAATTGTTAAGCAAAAAGAGTATTGGTATCAGTGGATCGAATCAATTCTTAGTGATACCTGAAAAGAACCGGTTCTCGATACCCAACCCTAGTTCTGACAACTAATTTCTCAATTCAGCTGAGGTGTGCAATGTTCTCATTAATACAAAACAATAATATCTTAACTTTGAAGTTATCAATGTTATCAAGCAACTAACAATATTTAACAGAGAATCCTTGTAGAATACAATACCCATACAAGCAGAACAGCATAAAACTGACAGTATGTGACTGACGTTGCATCACTGTAACTGAAATTACTTTGTTTCTGCACGTTAATGTTTGATCTTACAATTTCAAACACTATTCTCGCCAATTAAAAAAAAAAATGGCCTGTGAGCTTCTACAACATGGAATTACCCTTTTGACAAGAGCAGAAGTTGTGCAAATCAATGAATATTTGTAGATCACTCTCTCTGCATTTGCTGGTCTTAATGACACACATTTAAAACGGACGTCTTGTAAATTTTAAGGTATAATAATGTCATTCTAAGTGGTAAATAAAATGAATATTTACAGCTATTTTCAAAATTAGCATTTTCTATTCATAATTATCATGTGAAACATTTTTGCTTAAAATAAATCCCCACTAGAGGTGCTGCATTCAAACCGGCGGTGTGACGTGTGTGTGTGTGGGCTCATATGTTTATATACAGCTGGAAGCCGTACGTTCTGCACCTTTTTTACTTATTACACAGACGCCAGACAGAGTAATTGAGCATTTTTTTTAGATTTGATTTGATTTTTGTGCTGGTGGATCACAGGATGTATTTTCATTGCGGGAAGACTCGATTGATGGCTGTGATAAACACTGTAGACTAGAGCAGTGAGAGAGCATATTTCACCCATATTGGCCTCTCTTCATTGGCTTCCTGTTAATTCTACAATAGAATTTAAAATTCTTCTTCTTACTTATAAGGTTTTGAATAATCAGGTCCCATCTTATCTTAGGGACCTCATAGTACCATATCACCCCAATAGAGCGCTTCGCTCTCAGACTGCAGGCTTACTTGTAGTTACGAAGGTTTGTAAGAGTAGAATGGGAGGCAGAGCCTTCAGCTTTCAGGCTCCTCTCCTCTGGAACCAGCTCCCAATTCAGATCAGGGAGACAGACACCCTCTCTACTTTTAAGATTAGGCTTAAAACTTTCCTTTTTGCTAAAGCTTATAGTTAGGGCTGGATCAGGTGACCCTGAACCATCCCTTAGTTATGCTGCTATAGACTTAGACTGCTGGGGGGTTCCCATGATGCACTGAGTGTTTCTTTCTCTTTTTGCTCTGTATGCACCACTCTGCATTTAATCATTAGTGATCGATCTCTGCTCCCCTCCACAGCATGTCTTTTTCCTGGTTCTCTCCCTCAGCCCCAACCAGTCCCAGCAGAAGACTGCCCCTCCCTGAGCCTGGTTCTGCTGGAGGTTTCTTCCTGTTAAAAGGGAGTTTTTCCTTCCCACTGTTGCCAAGTGCTTGCTCACGGGGTCGTTTTGACCGTTGGGGTTTTTCCGAAATTATTGTATGGCCTTGCCTTGCAATATAAAGCGCCTTGGGGCAGCTGTTTGTTGTGATTTGGCTTTATATAAATAAAATTGATTTGGTTTGATTTGCAGCATTGTTTCAGTTATCTGCTGTACTAACTCGGGAGATTACCTTTACTGCCCAAAAAGTCCACAGAGCAGTCCTGAGTCCCATCCTGGGTCCAGCCCACAATGCAGGGTGGTGCCCAAAAGGGTGGTTGGGGAAACCCGGCGATCACTTCCAGAGACCCCCAAAGCATATACCAGAGGGTGTTCAGTCAGTCAGCCCGCAGACACCCCCAGCCTCCTGGCCTTGGAGTTGAGCCCAACTCATTCATTTCAGCTTCTTAAATCTGATTGCTGAATGTGTGACAATAATCAAGCTGGTGGATTAAGTAGCAAACAGTTTATTTAGAAGCAAATGATGCCCTGTCATTTCACATACAAAGAGCTCATTACCAAGCAGCTGTGTAGAACCAAGCAGACCAACAGCAACCTGCACTTCCTCCACCACAGTCCATGGGATGGAAACCTGAAAATGGAGCACTGGTACCAGTTATGACTTCCATTGTTTCTGCACCACAGAGGCTTGTCAGTTTAGTTGCCAGTTGATGTACAACTCCATTGCGTGAGAGGTAATTGTACATGTAAGAAAAACAAGCTTCAGTGCACCGCTGCATGGAGTTGCCATGCAGCTGTTTGTAGAAAATACAACGCTGTGAACAACATTATGAGCTTCTGTTGGATGATCTCTCAAGGTCACCAGGGGTCATATATGTTTCCAAAGTGATGAAATGATACCAAGATTGTGTATTGAAAATGCATGATACCAGAATGTGACATTAAACAACATTTTGATTAGTAAAAAACTGTACTGTTGTAAGCACAAATTAAGTTGAAGGGAGCAATTCAAAAAGGTCAGTGACCTCTCAAGGTCACCAAAGGTCAAGGACATCCTGAAAAGTTGGTAATTAGAATTTGAAGTATTCAAATCTAGAAGATTGGACAATTTTCTTAGCATCTTGTGCATTTTTAATGAGGTCTGGTTGGTAATACATGCTCAAAGTGGGATTTCTGGTCGGGTCAATGAGTACAAAGTTCAGTGACCTCTCAAGGTCATCGGAGGACAGATACAGTTTGCCAAATGGCAGATTTGGAATCAGCACACCCAAATTGACAAAGTAACACTATTTGCCAACTTTTACTCAAAAATGCCTGTAGGTGACAACCAGTGGTGGGCACAGATAACCAAAAAATTAACTTCGATAACAGATAAGATAACTGAAAAGTTATCTTTGATAAAGATAAACCACCCAAAAATGTATCGGAAGTTACAGATAATCGATAACCGATAAATTCCGGTGTTGTCTATGAGACATTTGCAGTTACTAATGAGCTGAAATTGATTTTTAACACGATCGCTTTTGAAAGCATCAAAAGCGGTAAAAGAGCTAAAGCATAAGCAAGAATGTTTGACCATGCTGCCCCCTGCAGGAAGCAGCACAGACAAATCCTGAAAGCACCCACGAAATCAACTCTTTACGAATCATAATCATTTTTCTTTCAACATTCTACCCCTGCTGGAAGCTCTTGTTTACAGCAGCGCTCCCACCACAGAGGCACACCAAGCCGAGCCATAAGGCCAACTCCCTATCAATTTCAGCACTCCGGTCAGGCGGAGGTCTTGAAAAATAAAGTCATACTAACTTATGGTTTTTTGAAAATACTGATAGAATAACTCCATTAATGTCAATTCTGTCATTTGTACAAAGTTAAAATATAACATATATCTTTTAATGTTGAATAAGGCACTAATTCTGAGGTTTTGTAACAAACACAGACCGCAAAGCATTCTGGGTAAAAGTGCTAAACAGTGATTGGTTCAGTAATCCATTATGTAAACCAACACGTTAATGTGACGTGTCGTGTGTTGGTTTAAAGATAAATGTGCTTTTGTAAAATATTCCATTTTTATTTGTAAAAACAGGCATTTTTACAGAGCCCTGGAAGTGTCATCGCAATTGCATGTTTTAAAACTTTTATGATGTTGTAAAACGTGCACTCAATATTAGTAAGTAAATTTATTTATATAGTGCCTTTCACAGACATAAGGCCATGTACACACGTTGTCGGGTATTTGTAAAACCGAATATCTTACCCTTTCAGTTTGGGGAAAAAACTTCATCCACACTACGTCATTTAAAAAAAAATCCATCCACATCGAACCGTATAAATGTGTTGTAATTAGTCTGCCAAACCTTTGGGTGGCGGTACTGATTAAAATTCTATCCAATCAGGAGCCTTATTCTCTTGTCACTTCCACAAAAACTAAAAACATGGCGCCAACCTCGTTCGTGTGGACCGATAAGGAGTCGGCATTACTTCTAACCGTAGTTTTAGAATACAAAGTTAACATATATGCACACAAAAAGCGCCTGGACAATGGACAATACCAACACTTCGAGAGCAGCCAGGTACCCAGACGTTTAATACTGCCATGAACACTCCTGGCCAGTAGATGGCAGTAGCAGCCTTGAAAAAATCTCAAACAAAATTCCAGATAATCTGTGTCTGCTACATTTAAGATGCGTGGAATTTAACAAAGACAAATACACTAACGTCTATAAACCCAGAGAATATATTCACGAGAGTTTTAGGCACTAGAGGTTAATGCTGTTATCTGTGGACCCTGAACAGAGTGTCTGAAATGCATTTGTCCTGTCGTGAACGTCTGAGATTACCTTATGCTACCCATAATGCATTGCTGCCTGGCACAGCATGTGCTCACAAAACCTTAAAAATTAGCACATTACTTTAAAACAAAAACATATATCTGATATTTTCACTTTATAAACTTCAGACATGACAATAATTTTAAATAACTTGTCTAAAATGAGTGGTTAAAATTTGAACCATAAGTTAAACATGTATGCCTCTGGATGACTTGGTGACATTGTGATTATATTAGTATGGTGTTAAAGGCAATTACTTTTTTTTTTGGTCACCAGTTCTCTTTTGCTTACAGATGATAGAGTGGTTTCTGATTGCAGAGGGTAGAACAACATGCTTATTAGGAAACCTTTAACAGGTAGGTCTTAAAAGCATTAACAGTTTTAAAAATGTTTTTCACTGTTCAGCTTAGTTTAGTACGTTATCGGTCTAAAAGTTATCGGACGATAATTCATCGGAAGATAATTAGTCCGATGATTTTTAAATGTATCTAAAAAGATAATCCGATAATGAAAACATTATCTTCGATAATTGTCTGTTATCGGATTATCGGAAGTGTGCCCACCACTGGTGACAACATTTCAAATTTTGTCTACTGACGTCAGGTGAATGATTGAGGTGCAGCTGTGTCTCTTCAACTTTTAAAATAAGTAAATTTTCTTGTTATGGAACAAAACGCCGGCGTCCTCTGGTTCAGGCTGAAAACACAGCGACTTCTTTTAAAACACTGCGTTTCTTCAGTCACGACAAGGAACTATTTTCAGACATCACTGTCCACAATCAGGACACGTTATGTGGATACATTTTCATATTTTTCTCTCTGTCCAAGGTCCTGATGACATCGCACTAGGCTGACAGCTGCACACCTCGGAGTGCTGGACTGACCACGAGATGCCCTGGCTGAAGCTGACGCAGCACACTGCAGTCTGCATTTGGAATAAACTAGGTGACGTGATGGATGGATGCTGGCCCGCATCCTGGGTTGATGAACTTATCTCATGACCCCCTGCCTGTGTGGCCAATGACTGCGTGGTCTTCTCAATAATGCACTTTGTTTTTGATGCCGTTCTGGTTTTTCTGTTTACTGTCACTTCAGCTTGGAAAAACTTTGTAAAAATCTTGTAACTGTCACCCCATTGAGTCTGGTCTGCTTGAGGTTTCTTCCTCATCATAATCAGAGGGAGTTTTTTCTTACCACTGTTACCTGTGTTCTTGCTCTGGGGGTTGGTAAGGTTAGACCTTACTTGTGTGAAGCGCCTTGAGGCAGCTTTGTTGTGATTTGGTGCTATATAAATGAAATAAATTGATAGTACCATGCTATGCCAGTATGCTAGCCAAACGAAAGGGAAAATAAGTGCATCTTAAGTCTGGACTTGAAAGTCTCTACAGAATCTAGCTGTTTTATTGACAGGGAGATCATTCAACAGAACAGGTGCACGATAAGAGAAAGCTTTGTGACCTGCAGACTTTTTATTCACTTTAGGGACATAAAGCAGTCCTGCACCCTGCCCGGGCCGGAACGTAAGGTTTAATTAGGTCAGCTAAGTAGGGAGGTATAAATTGAAATTGGATTTCAGTTCATGTTAATGTGTTATACTACGTTCTGCTTACCTCAGAAGTTGCAACTGGGAATGACATCATACCCTTGCTAAAGGCATTTGGTTTTCCATGCAGCGCCGGGCGCCTCCCAGATTTTGGAGTACAGGCATGGGATATGACGAGATTCCATCATGTTTATTTTAATTGTGGCTCACTGTCAAAGCTTGCTTCACTAAATGGTTTGTTACAGGAAGTTAATGTTGCCTTCAAGATGACTGAGGAAAACTCCCTTTTTAAAAATGTGTTCACTTGATGAATAGAATATTTAGAATTTATTTCAGAGCGGGTACTGAATTCCAGGTACAGGTATCTGTTTAAATGTGTGTGAATTTTCCATATGAAAAAGTGCACCAGATCTCGTCCAATATAACTTTTCTTTATCCAATATTTCTCTATGTTGGACTCCTTACCATTCATTATTTGTATAATATTATATATATAAAAATAAAAAAATATTATACAAATAATGAATGGTAAGGAGTCCAACATAGAGAAATATTGGATGAAGAAAAGTTATATTGGACGAGGCGTAGCCAAGTCCAGTATACTGGGCTGGAAAAGTTATACTATAACTGGAAAAGTTATATTTGGACTCGGCTACGCCTCGTCCAAATATAACTTTTCTTCATCCAATATTTCTCTATGTTGGACGCCTTGCCATCCATTATGTTCTCCACCCCCTCCCAAATTAAGCAAACAGAGTCAAGTAAATTAGATCAATTTATTTTGTTATGAACAGCATATGAATGCTTCTAAAACGTCAGTAGTGTGCTTGTCTACCTTCTTAGTGTTTTTGGCATCCTTGGAGTTCAATATTTCCACCAGTTCCTCCTCTGTGAACTCAGCAAACCTCGCTGGCAGACGATTTTCTGCTGCTGTTGACATGTTTGTTGCCATTTTTTCAACCAGTGTCTGTCAGCAAGTTCCTGACCTCCGCTACGTCATTAGTGACATCATCTCATGAATAATTGTATGCCGTGCTCTGATTGGCTAGCTGTTGGCAGTAAGCTCTAACGCTATTGGTCAGTGGGAACCGATCATATATAAGTTTTGGGCCTAGCCTTTTTGGATCCCTTTGGATCCAACATAACTTTTTGGTGCCAAGCATGCCAAAATACAGGTAAATAATGGACAGAAAAACTAATCTGTGACTGGTTATTGCAATCTGAGTGTAGAACATATATATATATATATATATATATATATATATAAAAATATAATTGCTTTTAATGTTATCAGGACAGAGTAATTTCTAAAATATGAATTTGAGCACAATAAGTAGAGAGCTTGTACCTGTGCAAATATCTTTGGACTTTGATTCGTGGACATTTTTAATGATCCTTTCATTTATTGTTAAAATATAAAATGAAACAGCTGTTTAAAAAAATAATAAAATAGTTGCTGTTGAAAGAGCCTTTTATTTAGAAGCAGGTGATGTTCTGCTGAATTCTTGGGACCAGATGAAGATCTCTTCTGCAGCTTTGAACTCTGGTGGTGTTGCTGAAGAGCAGTGATGATGTTCAGCTCATCGATGGAAGTTTTTGAAGTGCACCTGTATTTCAGTTGTCTGCACAGCAAATGTTCCTGATTGGGACAAATAAAAATATTTCTTAAAATATAAAGAATCACTAAACAGTTTATATAAACGATGAACCCCCCCCCCCCAAAAAAAAAGTTATTTAAAGTTGAGCGTTTGTGGTCTCCAAGAAAAGCTGTAGCTTTATTTGGTAAAAATAAAAAAGACTGAACCATTTACAAATTAAAGCGTTCAATCAGATCAACTGTGCTAAAAGGCTAAGCGCTAAACGTGCTAACGTTAGCTGATCAATAAACCACAGCAGTTCAGCAAACGTCACGTTTTATGTTTTACGTTTTAGGCTCTTGCTTGCCTCTACTGGTGGTTGGCTCTCACTGCGGTATTGTATCACTTCCTGTTCCGGAGCACAGCGGTGTTTTGCTGTATCTGTTAGCTGTTTAATCTGCGCAGTTAGATTGATCTAGTTAACTAGATAACGATTTGTTTCACAGTGTAATCTTCACGTGCCTTAACTAAAGCACTCCCTCTGCTGAATCACCTCTAAATTATTTACACATTATTCACTTTGTGTGTTTTTAGGAATCCGCTAGCTTAGCGCAGCTACTAGCTCTTAGCCGATTTAGCATGGCGGCTTCTCCTGTCTCTCCTGCACTTTTCTGCTGTGGGTGTGAAATGTTTAGTTATTCCTCGGCCTCCTTTAGCAGTAATGGTACTTGTAATAAGTGTAGCTTATTCGTAGCTTTGGAGGCCAGGCTGGGCAAATTGGAGACTCGGCTCTGCACCGTGGAAAATTCTACAGCTAGCCAGGACCCTGTAGTCGGTGCGGACCAAGGTAGCTTAGCCGCCGTAAGTTCCCTTCCAGCAGATCCCGAGCAGCCGGGAAAGCAGGCCGACTGGGTGACTGTGAGGCGGAAGCGTAGTTCTAAACAGAAGCCCCGTGTACACCGCCAACCCATTCACATTTCTAACCGTTTTTCCCCACTCGGCGACACACCCACCGAGGATCAAACTCTGGTTATTGGCGACTCTGTTTTGAGAAATGTGAAGTTAGCGACACCAGCAACCATAGTCAATTGTCTTCCGGGGGCCAGAGCAGGTGACATTGAAGGAAATTTGAAACTGCTGGCTAAGGCTAAGCGTAAATTTGGTAAGATTGTAATTCACGTCGGCAGTAATGACACCCGGTTACGCCAATCGGAGGTCACTAAAATTAACATTGAATCGGTGTGTAACTTTGTAAAAACAATGTCGGACTCTGTAGTTTTCTCTGGGCCCCTCCCCAATCGGACCGGGAGTGACATGTTTAGCCGCATGTTCTCCCTGAATTGCTGGCTGTCTGAGTGGTGTCCAAAAAATGAGGTGGGCTTCATAGATAATTGGCAAAGCTTCTGGGGAAAACCTGGTCTTGTTAGGAGAGACGGCATCCATCCCACTTTGGATGGAGCAGCTCTCATTTCTAGAAATCTGGCCAATTTTCTTAAATCCTCCAAACCGTGACTATCCAGGGTTGGGACCAGGAAGCAGAGTTGTAGTCTTACACACCTCTCTGCAGCTTCTCTCCCCCTGCCATCCCCTCATTACCCCATCCCCGTAGAGACGGTGCCTGCTCCCAGACCACCAATAACCAGCAAAAATCTATTTAAGCATAAAAATTCAAAAAGAAAAAATAATATAGCACCTTCAACTGCACCACAGACTAAAACAGTTAAATGTGGTCTATTAAACATTAGGTCTCTCTCTACTAAGTCCCTGTTAGTAAATGATATAATAATTGATCAACATATTGATTTATTCTGCCTTACAGAAACCTGGTTACAGCAGGATGAATATGTTAGTTTAAATGAGTCAACACCCCCGAGTCACACTAACTGCCAGAATGCTCGTAGCACGGGCCGAGGCAGAGGATTAGCAGCAATCTTCCATTCCACCTTATTAATTAATCAAAAACCCAGACAGAGCTTTAATTCATTTGAAAGCTTGACTCTTAGTTTTGTCCATCCAAATTGGAAGTCCCAAAAACTAGTTTTATTTGTTATTATCTATCCTCCACCTGGTCGTTAATGTGAGTTTCTCTGTGAATTTTCAGACCTTTTGTCTGACTTAGTGCTTAGCTCAGATAAGATAATTATAGTGGGCGATTTTAACATCCACACAGATGCTGAGAATGACAGCCTCAACACTGCATTTAATCTATTATTAGACTCAATTGGCTTTGCTCAAAATGTAAATGAGTCCACCCACCACTTTAATCATATCTTAGATCTTGTTCTGACTTATGGTATGGAAATTGAAGACTTAACAGTATTCCCTGAAAACTCCCTTCTGTCTGATCATTTCTTAATAACATTTACATTTACTCTGATGGACTACCCAGCAGTGGGGAATAAGTTTCATTACACTAGAAGTCTTTCAGAAAGAGCTGTAACTAGGTTTAAGGATATGATTCCTTCTTTATGTTCTCTAATGCCATATACCAACACAGTGCAGAGTAGCTACCTAAACTCTAAGTGAGATAGAGTATCTCGTCAATAGTTTTACATACTTATTGAAGACAACTTTGGATGCTGTAGCTCCTCTGAAAAAGAGAGCTTTAAATCAGAAGTGCCTGACTCCATGGCATAACTCACAAACTCGCAGCTTAAAGCAGATAACCCGTAAGTTGGAGAGGAAATGGCATCTCACTAATTTAGAAGATCTTCACTTAGCCTGGAAAAAGAGTCTGTTGCTCTATAAAAAAGCCCTCCGTAAAGCTAGGACATCTTACTACTCATCACTAATTGAAGAAAATAAGAACAACCCCAGGTTTCTTTTCAGCACTGTAGCCAGGCTGACAAAGAGTCAGAGCTCTATTGAGCCGAGTATTCCTTTAACTTTAACTAGTAATGACTTCATGACTTTCTTTGCTAATAAAATTTTAACTATTAGAGAAAAAATTACTCATAACCATCCCAAAGACGTATCGTTACCTTTGGCTGCTTTCAGTGATGCCGGTATTTGGTTAGACTCTTTCTCTCCGATTGTTCTGTTTGAGTTATTTTCATTAGTTACTTCCTCCAAACCATCAACATGTCTATTAGACCCCATTCCTACCAGGCTGCTCAAGGAAGCCCTACCATTAATTAATGCTTCGATCTTAAATATGATCAATCTATCTTTATTAGTTGGCTATGTACCACAGGCTTTTAAGGTGGCAGTAATTAAACCATTACTTAAAAAGCCATCACTTGACCCAGCTATCAGCTATCTAATCTCCAACCTTCCTTTTCTCTCAAAAATTCTTGAAAGGGTAGTTGTAAAACAGCTAACTGATCATCTGCAGAGGAATGGTCTATTTGAAGAGTTTCAGTCAGGGTTTAGAATTCATCATAGTACAGAAACAGCATTAGTGAAGGTTACAAATGATGATCTTATGGCCTCAGACAGTGGACTCATCTCTGTGCTTGTTCTGTTAGACCTCAGTGCTGCTTTTGATACTGTTGACCATAAAATTTTATTACAGAGATTAGAGCATGCCATAGGTATTAAAGGCACTGCGCTGCGGTGGTTTGAATCATATTTATCTAATAGATTACAATTTGTTCATGTAAATGGGGAATCTTCTTCACAGACTAAGGTTAATTATGGAGTTCCACAAGGTTCTGTGCTAGGACCAATTTTATTCACTTTATACGTTTCCCTTAGGCAGTATTATTAGACGGCATTGCTTAAATTTTCATTGTTACGCAGATGATACCCAGCTTTATCTATCCATGAAGCCAGAGGACACACACCAATTAGCTAAACTGCAGGATTGTCTTACAGACATAAAGACATGGATGACCTCTAATTTCCTGCTTTTAAACTCAGATAAAAGTGAAGTTATTGTACTTGGCCCCACAAATCTTAGAAACATGGTGTCTAACCAGATCCTTACTCTGGATGGCATTACCCTGACCTCTAGTAATACTGTGAGAAATCTTGGAGTCATTTTTGATCAGGATATGTCATTCAAAGCGCATATTAAACAAATATGTAGGACTGCTTTTTTGCATTTGCACAATATCTCTAAAATTAGAAAGGTCTTGTCTCAGAGTGATGCTGAAAAACTAATTCATGCATTTATTTCCTCTAGGCTGGACTATTGTAATTCATTATTATCAGGTTGTTGTAAAAGTTCCCTGAAAAGCCTTCAGTTAATTCAAAATGCTGCAGCTAGAGTACTGACGGGGACTAGAAGGAGAGAGCATATCTCACCCATATTGGCCTCTCTTCATTGGCTCCCTGTTAATTCCAGAATAGAATTTAAAATTCTTCTTCTTACTTATATGGTTTTGAATAATCAGGTCCCATCTTATCTTAGGGACCTCATAGTACCATATCACCCCAATAGAGCGCTTCACTCTCAGACTGCAGGCTTACTTGTAGTTCCTAGGGTTTGTAAGAGTAGAATGGGAGGCAGAGCCTTCAGCTTTCAGGCTCCTCTCCTGTGGAACCAGCTCCCAATTCAGATCAGGGAGACAGACACCCTCTCTACTTTTAAGATTAGGCTTAAAACTTTCCTTTTTGCTAAAGCTTATAGTTAGGGCTGGATCAGGTGACCCTGAACCATCCCTTAGTTATGCTGCTATAGACTTAGACTGCTGGGGGGTTCCCATGATGCACTGAGTGTTTCTTTCTCTTTTTGCTCTGTATGCACCACTCTGCATTTAATCATTAGTGATTGATCTCTGCTCCCCTCCACAGCATGTCTTTTTCCTGGTGGAGGTTTCTTCCTGTTAAAAGGGAGTTTTTCCTTCCCACTGTAGCCAAGTGCTTGCTCACAGGGGGTTGTTTTGACCGTTGGGGTTTTACATAATTATTGTATGGCCTTGCCTTACAATATAAAGCACCTTGGGGCAACTGTTTGTTGTGATTTGGCGCTATATAAAAAAATTGATTGATTGATTGATTGATCTAACCACAGTCTGAAAACTATCCTCTACAGCCGGTGATCCTCGGCTGATCCCAGTGGGCGTGCCAGCCGGCCTAACACAAACCTCATCTGGAGTGCCCATAACATCTATCTCCACTGGCTTAATAAGCTGCTCTAGCTTACAGGCACGGCTCTCTAAAATAGGTACCCTTTCTGCCAGCATCACGCAGGATTTACGTTAAAAACTCCTAAAAGTAAAACCAGTCCTAAAATTGACACAAAAGTAAAATGGTATGCTAAAATTCACAACAGTTAATAAGGGAACAGTAATAAAGGAAAACTGCAGGGGGGGTCAACCTAGCTGAATGCAGCTAACCGCTAGCGAAAGCTACCCACTAGCATGTAGAATAGTTTGCTGCCGCTGAAAGCCGGTCTCGGCCTGATGTCAGCTGGTAGAGTTAGCTTAGCCTGTGGCATACCGACTCCCCTGCAGGGACGACAAGCTGACTGCCAATGTGGTGGTGGCTTTCGACAATTCGCGGTTATGGCTAGCGGCCTCCGACGAGCTGTGGGTCCGATTAGCAGACACCGATGAGCCGTGGGCCTGGTTAGCGACCTCCAACGAGCAATGGGCCTGACTGGTGGCCTCTGATGAGCCGTGTGCCTGGGTGGCAGACATGGATGAGCCACGGACCTGGTTTGCGACCTCCGATGAGCCATGAGCCTGGGGGCACTGATGCGGCCGCTGATCTGGCCGGCAGACTCCGAATGTGGCCATGGGCTGTAGCAAGTGGTACAGCCGTCTGCACAAACATGACCATCTGCTGGCTGACTCACTCCATGAGCTCTATGCAAATGACACCCTGTTTCACAGGGTTTCCTGCGTCATTGTTTATTACATTTCTTATTATTGTGTTGGTTTCCTGCAGTTTCCTCCCACAATCAAAAACATGCTTATTCAAGGTCAGCTCCTTTCTCTGACCCTGACCAAGGCCGTGTCTCTACATCTGGAGTTGGTCCCCGGGTGCTGGATTGTGGCTGCACACTGCCCCTAGTGGTTGGATTGAGTCCAACTGTAACTAGGATGGTTAAATGCAGAGGACAGATTTCAATGTATGTATGTATATGTGTGATGACAGCAAAGGTTCTATTCATTCATTGAAAAAAAAATACACCTGATCTCATGATTGAGATTTTCACAAAAATCTAAATTACAGAGGTGATAATACAGAAATAAGTGCAACTTGTACTCCAGAAAAAAAATGGAATATTTCATATGTGAAGAAAGTTTTTTTTTTGTTTGTTTTTTGTTTTTTTACACTTTCTTTGTAATCTCCCTAAGGTGTAGGTTAAATGACAGAGGAGTCAAAAGTTCTTTTATCACTGATGGTACAAATGCCCCGGTTAGTTTTGAGGAATCAAACACAAGTCTGCTTCATTGGACCAGAGGTCATTGTCGCTAATTGAAATAAAACACTCTGTCGTCTTTATCCAAAGAGCCGATATTAAAATAAGTCCTTTGGTACTTTGTGTGTCTGGTGTTGATGCGGACTGAAACATGATCTCTTACACAACCAATGACAAAAGGCGGCATATCTGAACAGCGTTACATTTTCAGGGTGGGCGGGGCTTCATGTGATATCTTCTTGTGGGGCCTGGAGTTCCTGGTTTCAGACAGCCTGAGGCTGGTTCCTGGAGGTACCATTCCTCCAGGATGTACTCTCTCTAAGTGCCTGTCTGGTTTATTTTTTTTTCCCTTGTCTCTTTGTTGTCTTTGCAGATGTGCACCAGCTGTTGGCAGGAAAAGAAGAGGTTCCCCCCAAACAGCAGCATTGGAGCTCCAGCCTGGAACAGAAGGACCCGGAACTGCAGAAACTCATTAAACAGGAAAAGGACCACCACTGGATTGCTCAGGAGGGAGAACCGCTTCAAGAACCGGAGGAGGATGACATCATCAAGTTCACATTGACTCGTATCCCAGTGAAGAGTGAAGACAGCGAAGATGGACATCACTCCTCACAGCTTCGTCCCGGGCTGTCTGAAGAGAGCAGAGAGGCGGAGCCCCAAGCCAGCAGCTCAACGGAACCCATGCAGACGGAACCTGACGCGCACATTGATCCAGACGCTTATTTGGAGCCGCTTACTGAGGTCAAGACTTTGGACTCTTCAGACGCTGAGACGGAACACAGTGATGACTGTAAGGAGGTCGGTAAACTCCTGCCAGGTTTTAAAGCCACGGAGAAGAACATCATGAATGTCGGTGACCAGAGACGTAGCACGAGGGAGAAACCATTAAGCAGCTCTGACAGCAGCCACACGTTTAGCTTCAGCAGCGACAGGAGCACCCGCGTGACGCTGCAGAACGAACAGAACTTATTCAGCTGCAGCGTCTGCAACAAGACCTTCAGGTACAAGAGCAGCCTGAAGGACCACATGAGGCGCCACACAGGAGAGAAACCCTTCAGATGCACCGAGTGCGGTAAAAGGTTTTCTGTAAAGACAAATCTGATGAGACACATGAGACTCCACACGGGAGAGAAACCGTTCGAATGCTCACGCTGTGGTGAGCGCTTCACTCATTCAGCGTCGCTAACATACCACATGAGACGGCATACTGGAGAGAAACCGTTCAGCTGTCCCATCTGCAAGAGAGGCTTCATGCAGAAAGGAGATGTCACAAAGCATATGAGAGTCCACTCAGTCAAACCTTGAAATTGATCAGTATTTACTCAAGGGTTTTCATTAAAAAGAGAAAAAAGATCTGACTGGAAAGGTGAGAATCCACAAAGGAGATGCAGAAAAGAATACATACACACACACACTTTCCCATGCTTGCATGGAAACACATGGGAAAGTGTCCAGATGTGGGACTGGTAGTTTGTGTGTGTCACATTTAAAAAAAAAAAAAAAAAATCAGTTTCTGTCGCTGTCTCAGCATGACCTTTATGTCTGTAAAAAAAAAAAATAAATAAATCATAACATATAGTATTGTACAAATGTTCACTACAAAATGCCACACAGTATCAATACAAAACAAAATCCTTTTAAAAGGTGATTAGAAAATGCACATTTTTAACAGTAAAAATAATGTACACACAAAATCAACACAACAGCTTCACAATGACAGTCCCAAAGCAGCTGAAGCCCCGCCCTCCCAAAGCGGTGTCAGGGCCTTTTAATGTCCACATCAGCAGGAAAGTCTCGCGATCTACAGCACGGCTCAATACTGTGAGGTACTGAGAGTTACAACACTATGTAGCATCACTGTCATGGGTTCGATTCCCACCTGTGGCCTTTCTGTGTGGAGTTTGCATGTTTTCCCCGTGTCTGTGTGAGTTTCCTCCGGGTGCTCCGGCTTGCTCCCACATTTAAAGACATGCAGGTTAGGTGGACTAGAAACTTTATAATTGTCCAGGTCTCCCTTGCAAAACAGGTCTCGGTCAGTGGGACTAACCTGGTTTAAAAAAAGGTTGAATTAAAAATTAAATGGTGTCCGTCAGACATCTTTTAAGTTTAAATTTAAGACTTGATTCAGTTAATTGTGTCCATCAGAAGTCTTAAGTGTAGATTTAAGACTTGATGGAGTCGGGTATCTAATCTCAGACCTGGATGCTTCCGTAGAAAAGGGGCAAAATAAAAATCCCTTCAGAAGGCTGACCTCTTAATGACCTCCAGGATGGCGAGCTAATCCGCGTTTTGAGGGTACTAATGGCGGGACTGACAAGTTTTACATGGTCAGCAAATAAAAGTACGTCCCTCGGCTGCTCCTTTGTTTTCGCTCGGGGTCGTCAGAACCAACATTCAACATTTTACGTTTTAACAAAGTCGTTGTGGTTATTGGAGATGGTTCTAGAAGAGTCAGCCCTGTGGCGGGGGTCTCGGACACTCTGTTTTACACCATCTTTCCAGACATGTAACCTCAGCCGGAGCCATAAACCGACTTTATAGTCACGCTTGAAAAACCACGAGAGAAGCTACACGGCCAAGAAGCTCCTCCTCCTTCATGGCCTTTGGTTGAAATGGTGTTGGTACCTTTGGCTACCGTAGCCGCTCTGCGCCCCTGGTTGTTCGATCGGGGATCCACACCTATTCTCCACCCTGCAGGTTTTCCATCCCTGCATGCTTCACTACTTTAACTTAACTGGGAAACATCGGGAGTGGGAGGAGCAGGTTGACATGTTCAGGGCAGGTGATGTCCGTGAGCAGTGTGTAGACTGCTCGCTTCAATTATAACCTGGAGAAGACGTCTGTCTGCAGGCGTGATCAAAGTATTTAATGAAGTGTTCAAAAACATCTTGATGTCATTTTCAGTCTGTTGTGCGATGACACTGGACAACACACTTCCTTCAAGCTTTTAGCTTGTTATTGGTTAGCGGTCATGCTACCTGTCGTTAGTTGAGACTGAAGTGACATTAGACGATATCTGAAGGATGTAAATCCAAAATCCTGACTTTTCCTGCACCCATGTCTTTAGGGACGGACTGTAAATCAAGGAAACGAGGATGCAGGGAAGGACACAGTCTTTTTCTGAGCTGTCCTGGGGCCCCTTTGTGTCCTGAAGTCCCTGTCTGTCGTTGACTTAAAGGCCACTGAATGTGTGTGAATGTGTATTTAAAACGTTGGCTCTCTGGGCCTCGAACAGTGTTGACTGTTTTGGTAAATTTGAACTCTAGGTGGCGCCACACTATAAAGCTGTTATGAATTGAGTACTATTTAGTGTTATTAAAGTAAATCTGATGTTGATCTGAAAACTGTAAATTTTATAACTGAAATGATTTTTTTGCTTGACAAACAAACACGTGGATGAATTTGTTTTTTACATGTATGTTATCACAGGAAAAAATAAAGGTTCTTTTTGAAGTTGACTTATAAATGACCGACTGGTGGCTGAGTGTAATTACAGCGACTTGTGTTGTAGACAGTTTTATGCTGATTGGCAGGTCAGTCGTCACCCAACAGCGCCATCCTGAGTCCTGATTGGTGACCATCCAGGCAGAGTCTTAGTTCATCTTTGCCTCCTGAGTATTGTCTTCTACTGAAGAGCTGAAATGTGGGCGTGTCCTTGACCTTGTCCAGCTGTTGGGGTCCTCCACACTGAGACTCCTGTGTCCTGGATCATGTCCAGAGAAACTCAATATGGACTAAATGTCTCAGCTGATGTTCCCTCACAGTGTCAGTGATCCTCCTCATCCGTGTCTCACTAAATAACCTTTCGTTGGACCCATTCCTGTGGGACCCAAAGATCCTCCGCAGAGTCCAGACCTGGATATAATTATGACCTGCTGGCTCCATTTACCAACAATAAACATTAAATCTTCAATCATGGGTCATCTTTATAATCTAAAGATGTTCATGTTCCAAGCTAAGAGTTAAGTCGTATTTTGGTCTTGAGGCCCGTTGGTGTTTATCTTTGGATTCTGGAGCATAAAGCAGACCAATGCCTAAGACTCATCTGGAGTGGACACCAGTCCAACACAGGTTACTTCCTCAGCCAAGGCCGGTACCCATTTAGCTGCTGGGTGGGCTGAGATGATGCAGGTTAGGTGTCTTATCCAGGGACACGGCACAAGTGGGATTCGAACCCAGGTCTACGTCTTGGCAGACCAGGTCCTCGTCCACCTGCTCCACATCACAAGGGGCTATAAATTCTATAATTACACAAAAATGTAAGGAGGTTGAGATAGTACGTTGATGAACAAGGATCAAAGTAGCACTGAGGAATGAACTGATGTTCTAAAGATCCAACAGCACAACCGTGCAAAAGATAAAAAATAGAAATGTGACATCATCCTCCTTTAAGAGAGTGCTCCATCACGATGACCCGAAGTCTGCCGAACATGGATGAAGCTATTTTAAAAAAAAAGGTTTTAAGGAAGCTAGGTCATCCGTAGAGAGCTTGGAGTAGAGCCGCTGCTCCTTCACATTGAAAGGAGTCAGCTGAGGTGGTTCAGGCTCAGCCCCCTGGGCACCTCCTGAGGGAGGTGTTCCAGGCACATAAATCTGGGAGGAGAGCCCGGGAAAGACTCAGGACTAGGTGGAGATATTATATCTCCACACTGTCCTGGGAACACCTTGGGATCCCCCAGTCGGAGGCGGTCAATGTGGCCCAGGAAAGGGAAGTCTGTGGTCCCCTGCTGGAGCTGTTGCCCCCACGGCCTGGTCCCAGATAAATGGTTGGTGAGTGAGTTTTGAGGAAACAGGGTTCTTGCATCATCTGTCTTTAAAATTTACAGATAGACCTTGGAGGAATTTTGCCAAAAGACTCTAAATGACCCACAAACACATTCACGCCTACGGACAGTTTAACGTTTCCAGTTCACAGAACCTGCGTGTCTTTGGATGTGGGAGGAAGCTGGAGCACCCGGAGGGAGCCCACACAGACATGGGAGAACATGCAAACTCCACACAGAAAGGACCAGGTGGGAATTGATCCCATGACCTTGCTGTGAGGCATCAGTGTTAACCACTGTGCATAGAATATCCCAAACTCATTTCCAGAGCTCTTGTCTCACTCTCCTGTCTGCGTGACCACTGAAAATAAAAACCATTGAAAATAAAGATGCTATTTGTGTTCACAAGCAATTTAACAGGTGTACCTAATAAATTGGCCAGTGAGTGTAAATCTGCTGATGGTTCCTGAGTCCACCTGTTCTGGACGTGTCCAAGACTGCATGACGTTTGGTGCCAAGTATTCATATGGTTTTCTGAAATGTACAACTGTATGTTTGGCTCCTGTCTGTCTTCAGGGACTCATAGGCTCCCTGCAGAGGACATGAAGAGACGGACATTAAAGCTCGTCTTCAGGACGTAGCTGACAGAACTTGACATGGAGAAAATTCAGTAAGACGTGATGATCAGTCAAACACATTTTATGAGACTTTCAGCCATTCTTAGAATATCTTGCTCAGTCTGATGGAGACTGCGGGCAGTGATGGGATCCACAGCAGACCTCACAGCAAGTAGGTCATGAGGTCGCTTCCCACCTGGTCCCCTCTGTGTGGAGGTTGTGTGTTCTCTCCGTGTTCCCTACAGGTGCTCCGGCTTCCAAAGACACACAGGTTTGAGGTGAACCTGAGACTCTAAACTGACTGTCTGTGACAGACTGGTGTCCTGTCCCGGGTGAAGCCCGCCTCACGTCCTGTGACTGACTGCTGGGATAGGATCCACCCCCTGACCCTTAATTGGAGTCAGTGGGTGTAGAAAAAGAATGAGTATTTTTGTACGTTACTATATTGCTTTGGAAAAAAACAATAAACATACTGGGGAAAAGTTTTGTAGTTTTTTCTTCTTTTTTCAACAGGATATCTCTGAGGACTGAAAGTACGCACTCGTCCATATTTTATTTTAAGTGTTACATTTCTTTAGCCTCCATAACAGATGGTTCTGGTTTCCCCTTCACACACTTGCATTCATGTGTTGGACATGACTGGACTGTGGTTTGTTGGACTACTGGTGGTTCTCCTTTCTGGACATTAATGTGTCCTACACAACGTAGATGGTGAATGGGCGTCCTCTCCCCGGTGGTGGTCCAGCAGGATAAATACTTGGGCACCCTGATGGATCATAAGTTCACCTTTGAAGCTCAGCTGAATGCTGTCCTTCAGACGTCGTGTCAGTGGTTGTACTTCCTGTGAAAGCTTCATAGTTAGAATGTTGACCTGAAGCAGGTGCTGCATGCTGCAGTCTGCTTTTGGAAGTGACCCCGTCATGGGGACAGCCCTGCTGACAGCGTGGACGCCCCCTGCCTGTGGTGCTGATGCCTGTGTGGACTTCTCATCTTCTTTCTATTATTGTTTTGTTTGATTTCCTGTTTCTTCAGCTTTGTAAAACTTTGTTAATACCTTGTAACTGTTAGCATGGCCCAAGCAGACGGTCACCCCTCTGAGTCTGGTCTACTTGAGGTTTCTTCCTCAAATCCTCAGAGGGAGTTTTTTCTTACTACTGTCGCCTGTGTTCTTGCTCTGGGGGTTGGTAAGGTGAGACATTACTTGTGTGAAGCGCCTTGAGGCAACTTTGTTGTGATTTGACGCTATATAAATGAAATAAATTGAAATTTTAATTGTTGACGGTGTTTTTATGAAGGTGTTTAATGTGTTTCACTGAATCAGTCCTGACCTTCTCCTTGGTATTCTGGCTGGGTTTGCTGACCCCAGTGGTGGGCACAGATAACCAAAAAATTAACTTTGATAACAGATAATCAGATAACTGAAAAGTTATCTTTAATAAAGATAAACCGATGAACCACCCAAAAATGTAGCGGACGTTACAGATAACCGATAAATTCCAGTATTGTCTGTGGTACATTTGCAACTACTAAGAAGCTGAATTGGAGTTTTAACACCACAATCGCTGTTGGAAGCATCAAAAGCGACAAAAAAACAAAACGAGTCAACACTTCTATGTTTGAACATGCTGCCCCCTGCTGGAAGCTACAGCACAGAAGCACCCTGAGAACAGCCACAAAACCAACTCTCTACCAATCACAATGCTCCGGTCAGGTGGAGGTCTTGAAAAATAAAGGCATCCTGACTTTTGGTTTTGTGTGAATACTGATAGAATAACTCCAATTCTGTTATTTCTACATAGTTAAAATATAACATATATCTTTTAATGTTGAATAATGCACTAATTCTGAGGTTTTGTAACAGACAGATCGCAAAGGATTCTGGGTAAAAGTGCGTCTTCTAAACACTGATTGGTTCAGTCATTCATTATGTAACCCAACACGTTAATGTGATGTGTGTTGGTGTTTACAGATAAATGTGCTTTTGTAAAATATTGCATTTTTTTATTTGTAAAAACGGGCATTTTTATGGAGCCCTGGAAGTGTCATAGTGCCGTGCACACGTTTTATGATGTGCGCACGTTTTATGATGTTGTAAAACGTGCACTCAATATTGTCTTGACCCAAGTGTTGGCTTTACCCTGTGCGAGTTTTGGCCCTTTTTCAGATGATTTTTCATTTGTGCAAGAATTTTTTGGACCGAGTTTCACGTTAATCGCGCGTCCTGCGTCATGTAGTGTACATGAAGTAACAAGCTGCGTTTATCATCTCACGACCACCTCCTGATCGCCGATCGTATGGTCGAATGAAAATCAAACCTGTTTGATATTATTCTGGTCGGCCGTCATGAGGGTATCCTGCTGCTGAAAGGCTATAAGCATCCAACCGCTCGCACTGTGCCTGTGCAAACACTGTAGAGCTGTCTTGTAATGTTTTTTGTTGTTGTTTTATTTTTAAACTTAATTAAAAAAAAGCCATTTGCAAAGCCAAAAAGTTGATTTGACAACCATCTGATATAACCGGGGTCAAAATGAGTAGAACATTGCCATCTACTGGTGCCCAGGCACTTAGTACTTAGGGCGAATACTGCCATGAACACTATCAATCAATCAATCAATTTTGTTTATATAGCGCCAAATCACAACAAACAGTTGCCCCAAGGCGCTTTATATTGTAAGGCAAGGCCATACAATAATTACGTAAAAACCCCAACGGTCAAAACGATCCCCTGTGAGCAAACACTTGGCGACAGTGGGAAGGAAAAACTCCCTTTTAACAGGAAGAAACCTCCAGCAGAACCAGGCTCAGGGAGGGGCAGTCTTCTGCTGGGACTGGTTGGGGCTGAGGGAGAGAACCAGGAAAAAGACATGCTGTGGAGGGGAGCAGAGATCAATCACTAATGATTAAATGCAGAGTGGTGCATACAGAGCAAAAAGAGAAAGAAACACTCAGTGCATCATGGGAACCCCCCAGCAGTCTTAAGTCTATAGCAGCATAACTAGGGGATGGTTCAGGGTCACCTGATCCAGCCCTAACTATAAGCTTTAGCAAAAAGGAAAGTTTTAAGCCTAATCTTAAAAGTAGAGAGGGTGTCTGTCTCCCTGATCTGAATTGGGAGCTGGTTCCACAGGAGAGGAGCCTGAAAGCTGAAGGCTCTGCCTCCCATTCTACTCTTACAAACCTACTACAAGTAAGCCTGCAGTCTGAGAGCGAAGCGCTCTACTGGCCAGTAGATGGCAGTAGAGGCATTGAAAACTTGCCAAAACAAAATTCCAGGTAATCTGTGTCTGCTACATTTAAGATGCGTGGAATTTAACAAACGCAAACACAATAACGTCTATAAACCCAGAGAATATATTCACGAAACTTTTAGGCACTAGAGTTTAATGCTGTTGTCCGTGGAGCCTGAACAGAGTGTCTGAAATGCATTTGTCCTGTCGTGAACGTACCAAGATTACCCTGTCCTACCCATAATGCACTGCTGGGCAGAGCATGTGCTCACAAAACCTTAAAAATTAGTATATTACTTTAAAACTAAAACATATATCTGATATTTTCACTTTCTAAAACTTCAGACATGACAGTAATTTTAAATAACTTGTCCGAAATTAGTTTGGTTAAAATTTGAACCATAAGTTAAAGATGTATGCCTCTGGATGACTTGGGTGATATTGCCAGTGTATCAGTATGGTGTTAAAGAAAAATGATTTGTGTGTGTGTGTGTGTGTGTGTGTGTGTGTGTGTGTGTGTGTGTGTGTGTGTGTGTGTGTGTGTGTGTGTGTGTGTGTGTGTGTGTGTGTGTGTGTGTGTGTGTGTGTGTGTGTGTGTGTGTGTGTGTGTGTGTGTGTGTGTGTGTGTGTGTGTGTGTGTGTGTGTGTGTGTGTGTGTGTGTGTGTGTGAGAGAGAGACCAGTTTTCCTTTGTCTGCAGAGGATAGAGTGGTTTCTCCTGCAAGCAGCTTTCTTCTGTTTGGAGAGGATAGAACTATATATCTTTTAGGAAACTTTTAACATTTAGGTCTCAACTGATTTTAAAAATGTTTGCCACTGCTGAACTTTGTTTACTACGTTATCAGTCTAAAAGTTATCGGACGACAATTCATCGGAAGATAATTAGTCCGATAATCGTTTTTAAAGTTATCTAAAAAGATAATCCAATAATGGAAACATTATCTTCGATAACTAGCTGTTATTGGACATGTGCCCACCACTGGCTGACCCTGACGACAAGGAACAGGCTTGAGATCAGACCCCAAAGTGACCTGACACGTTTATCTGATGTTAGGTCTTTGAAGATGATGAGGAGAATATTGTCAGATTCAAGCCGTCCACTACTGACAAATGTGAGGCAGATTTCAATTTAATATGTTTTTTTCTGATTTCAAAAATACTAACTCCATCATTGGGAATGAGTTCTTTCATAAGTATTGTACTTCATTTGGTGGTGACCAGATTCTTCCTTTGCACAACCCCTGGCAAAAATGATGGAATCACCGGCCTCGGAGGATGTTCATTCAGTTGTTTAATTTTTTAGAAAAAAAGCAGATCACAGACATGACACAAAACTAAAGTCATTTCAAATGGCAACTTTCTGGTTTAAGAAACACTATAAGAAATCAAGAAAAAAAATTGTGGCAGTCAGTAACGGTTACTTTTTTAGACCAAGCAGAGGAAAAAAAATATGGACTCACTCATTTCTGAGGAATAAATTATGGAATCACCCTGTAAATTTTCATCCCCAAAACTAACACCTGCATCAAATCAGATCTGCTCATTAGTCTGCATCTAAAAAGGAGTGATCACACCTTGGAGAGCTGTTGTACCAAGTGGACTGACATGAATCATGGCTCCAACACAAGAGATGTCAATTGAAACAAAGGAGAGGATTATCAAACTCTTAAAAGAGGGTAAATCATCACGCAATGTTGCAAAATATGTTGGTTGTTCACAGTCAGCTGTGTCTAAACTCTGGACCAAATCCAAACAACATGGGAAGGTTGTTAAAGGCAAACATACTGGTAGACCAAGGAAGACATCAAAGTGTCAAGACAGAAAACCTAAAGCAATATGTCTCCAAAATCGAAAATGCACAATAGAACAAATGAGGAACGAATGGGAGGAAACTGGAGTCAAAGTCTGTGACCGAACTGCAAGAAACCGCCTAAAGGAAATGGGATTTACATACAGAAAAGCTAAACGAAAGCCATCATTAACACCTAAAGAGAAAAAACAAGGTTACAATGGGCTAAGGAAAAGCAATCGTGGACTGTGGATGACTGGCTGAAAGTCATATTCAGTGATGAATCTCGAATCTGCATTGGGCAAGGTGATGATGCTGGAACTTTTGTTTGGTGCCTTTCCAATGAGATTTATAAAGATGACTGTCTGAAGACAACGTGTAAATTTCCACAGTCATTGATGATATGGGGCTGCATGTCAGGTAAAGGCACTGGGGAGATGGCTGTCATTACATCATCAATAAATGCACAAGTTTACGTTGATATTTTGGACACTTTTCTTATCCCATCAATTGAAAGGATGTTTGGGGATGATGAAATCATTTTTCAAGATGATAATGCATCTTGCCATAGAGCAAAAACTGTGAAAATATTCCTTGCAAAAAGACACATAATGTTATGAGTCGGACGCAGGACGGAGAACCGACCAGCGTTTGAAGGACCCAGTATGAAATAAGCAGAGCACGGTACAAAGGATAACAAAATTTAATGACATAACAGTGCGGTGCAAAAGTATAACAAATGAGTGCGCGGACTGGTGAGGTGGATATACGGTGCGCTCCCAGCTGCACAAACGGTCCGGAGCCAGAAACAGTTTGGACCCAAGGACCCCGCCGACACCCCCCAGGTGGCCGGGACAAACCGAGTCTGTGAAAGAAGAAACCATCATGTGAGTCCACACTCCACACACAGAGAGACCGCTCAAAGGTGTACACAAACAGCAAACACTTCCTGGCTTAATCACTAATCAGCTTCCCACCCTGCAGGCATGGAACACCCCGTTCACATTACTCACTGCAGTGGAAGCTGATTAAACGACTAACATAACAGCTCAATATAATAAGGTGTGAGGGACACCACATTTACTGACTGTACAAATGTTAGTCACAAAACCTGACGTACCTCAGGAAGTGTGCTGAAGAGCGTGAGACCTCACCCCCTCCTCTTTCACAGACCATGGCATCAAACCTGGACGGTCTGCATCCATAATGATGAGATGGCTCTCAAGACGACGATCTCACCCGTCTGGTCACAAGGTCGAGTCTCTGGCAAGTACACACTGTGTACTCCAGACTTAAATGCCACCATGCTCCAATCCGTGTAGATGCACCACAGCTGTGAGTCCTGACGAGCTGCACATGATCAGCCTCAGGTGATCAGGGTGAGGTCCTGATAACTCAGCCACACAGCCACTCAGTCCTAAACGCGTGCCACCTGGAAGGAAAAACAAAAGACAGAAACAGAAGACAGAAACAAAAGGCAGCCAGGCCCCCCAGCCATACAACACATAAGGTCAATGTCATGGCCTGCAAATAGTCCGGATCTTAATCCAACTGAAAATCTTTGGTGGAAGTTGAAGAAAATGGTCCATGACAAGGCTCCAACCTGCAAAGCTGATCTGGCAACAGCAATCAGAGAACGTTGGAGCCAGATTGATGAAGAGTACTGTTTGTCACTCATTAAGTCCATGCCTCAGAGACTGCAAGCTGTTATAAAAGTCAGAGGTGGTGCAACAAAATACTAGTGATGTGTTGGAGCGTTCTTTTGTTTTTCATGATTCCATAATTTTTTCCTCAGAATTGAGTGATTCCATATTTTTTCCCTCTGCTTGGTCTAAAAAAGTAACCGTTACTGACTGCCACAATTTTTTTTCCTGATTTCTTATAGTGTTTCTTAAAGCCAGAAAGTTGCCATTTGAAATGACTTTAGTTTTGTGTCGTGTGTTGTGTGGGCCGCCAGAAGAGGAGGTACTGCTGGCCCACCACCAGAGGGCGCCCTGCCTGAAGTGCGGGCTTCAGGCACGAGAGGGCGCTGCCGCCTCAGGAACAAGCCGTGGTGACAGCTGTCACCCATCATCCGTGACAGCTGTCACTAATCATCCAATCCACATCTGGAATAAAAGCAGGAAGACACCTCCACCACACTGCCGAGATATTATCTTCTACCAGAGGTAATATCCTCAGCCTTTTTGTGGTATTTTGTAAACAGTTTATTGTGAGTGTTTGCAGGAGTACCGGTCCTTTTTGTGGAGGCTGTGCAAGACGGCACTCTTTTTCCTCTGAGGGATCGCTGCAACGTATTGAGTGAGAGGTGGAGGTGGAATTCCCACCAGGATTGTTACTGGGTGTTCACACACCCACCCTTAACTGTCTTTGCTTTCTGCCAGCAGTACCAGATCCGACACGCCGTGACGGTGGCCACCTGGGGACTTCGGGACTTGGCGGCTCCAGTATTCCTCGGGTTCGGTGGCAGTGGAAATCGTGTGGTTCCGGTTCGTTTCCAGACGGGCGTCTCCTATCGTCGAGCCTGCCCACACGACACCTTATTGATTGACTTTTGCACATTCTGTAATCTGCTGTGTTTGGTTGTGTCATTCACAACAGTAAAGTGTTATAATTTGACTCCTTCCATTGTCCGTTCATTTACGCCCCCTGTTGTGGGTCCGTGTCACTACACTTTCGCAACATCATGTCTGTGATCTGCTTTTTTTCTACAAAATTAAACAACTGAATGAACATCCTCCGAGGCCGGTGATTGCATAATTTTTTGCCAGGGGTTGTACTCAAATGAAACTGAGACAGTTTGTTGTGCTTGGAGACAGGCTCTATACGTAAAGCCTGCTGTGTGCTGCTATTTTGTCTTATCTTGCAAACTGTATGAATATTGAGCTTGAATTTGCTCACCGTTGTATAAAATGTATTGATAAGATGCACAATAGAAATAATGATGTGGGTACAATCAGCAATATGGGCCTTTTATTGCTGATATCGAGATACAACCCCAATTCCAATGAAGTTGGGACGTGAATACACCAGAAAGACAAGATATTTAATGTCTGCCTCCTCTGTTAAGGCCATGTTTTCCCAAGTCACAGCTGCCTTGGTTCAATGGCTACTTGCGTGACCTTAGGCAGAAGGCGAGAGGTTTGGAACGGAAATGATGTAGCTCCAAATTAGATGTGTTGCACCTCGGTAGTCAGCTCAGATGGCGCGCTGTCACTGTCTTTTTCCTCCAGCGACAGGCCCACGTCTGGCTCCTTTTCTCCTCCGTGTTGGCCCCACTCCGTCTACTCTCCCGCGCTCCTTCTGCCTCTCTGTGCCTCCGTTTTTGTCATCGTTTTTGTCCATCATGTCCATGTCCATGTCTGCGTGCGTCCCCTTTCCGACACTGCCTGTCTGCCTTTTATCCATCACACCTGTGCTCCTCCTCCAATCAGTGCAATGTCCTCATCCCCAGCCAGTGGTGGGTGCACAGTCCACTCAGTCCCAGCTGCGTTAATTACCTGTGTCTAAAAGACAGATAATAAGATGACAGATAAAAATCACACAAATAAAACCGGACAAAATCATGTGAATAAAATTAGACACAGTTTAAACAATACTTTTCAAGAAAAGACAACTGGCTCTGTGATATACAAAACTGTGCCAGCCACCTATTTATGTCAGCCTGCTAAACACCTCATCATTACCCCGAGAGAGGAGGGGCCCAGAGACTATTAATCAATGCCAATCTTTCTGGCAAAGGTCAAAAGTCCTCTCTATGTCCATTTTTGTGACCTCTGAGTGCTTCATCCTGACATCATTGGCGCCAACGTGTGCCAGTGTAACAGGTTAGTAATATTACTTTGAGTAATGCTTCGAATCCCACCAAATCAGTCATTAATGTTATGCACATTAGTCATAAATCAGTTATTGTTGTATTAGTACCTGTTTGAATTAGGCAGTGAGTTTGTCCATTTATACTTGAACACAGCTCACGGCGCAGTGACGTAGACCCGACGCACGTGAGAGCGGGTTAATGCTGCATTTGGCTATGCAAGACGTAAGAGGTGCAATACTTTGGGTCCTGATATAAAACATTTTTCTTGGTTGATTCACGTTTTAAAGGTGATATATTTGGACATTTAGTTGAGTGAGAATGTTTTGGGGTTTTTTTGTACCACAAAGTATTATATGGCGAATCTGAGCCGAAATCGATGTTTTATTTGAATGTACAGTAAGCTAACTTGAGTTGAATTAGCATCATGTTTTGTATTAATTTTGTCTTTATTTTGCACCTTATTTTCTTGTAAAGGGAGGTGTCTTGGACCCTGATTGTATGAAGTACTCACTGCAGTTTCTCTTTTTGATACCTCAGACAGTAAATCACAGTTAATATCAGCTGGCATCTGCAATCTAACGTTACAGGTGATAGAATCCCCTTTCACTGACGCCTGATGTTTCGGCCTGGACGTTTTTGGCCTGGAGAAGGAGTGGGCTCATAAAACTGACATCAGGTGTATCCAAGAGAGAAAATCAGTTCACAGTTCGCAGAGGCGAATGTAATTTGGGTGGCACAACCGGGCGCCAAGCCCCACGTGACTTCCTCCGCCTAACCACAGTCCAAAAACTGTCCTCCACAGCCAGCGTTTCTGGACTGATGCCTGTAGGCACACCAGCCGGCCCAACATCAACCCTGCCTGTAACATCTGTCTCAACTAAGCTAATAAGCTGTTCTAGCTTATGATCAAGGCTCTAAGAGAGCCACCCTTTCTGCCAGCATCGTGCACAATTTCATAAAAACACAAGGCTCCTAAAACTCCCAAAAGTAACCCACTCCGAAAATTATCAAAGAATAAAAACAATAAAATAGAATGAGAAAATAAATTAAAAATAAAATAATAAGCTAAAATTCACAACAAAAGTCAGCCAAGCTAATGCAGCTTAGCTCGGTTAGCTTAGCTTAGCTTAGCTCAGCCTATGGCGTCCTGACTTCCCCGCAGAGACGACAGGCTGACTGCTGATGTGGCGGTGGCCTCCACCGCTGCCGCGGACCTCGCTGGTGACCTCCGACGAATTGCAGGTCCAGCTGACAACTTCCAAACAAGCCGCGGGTCCGGCTGACAGACGCTGATGAGCCGCGGGCCTGGTTAGCGACTATAGACTGCAAGATAATTTAATAAGTTCACTGACAAGTGTAGATTTGGTTCAGAAGGAGGTTACTGGTGGCAGATCAAACTCGGTGAATTCTTGGTGACAGGAAGAATCCTTTCAGAACGTTCTCATTTTTCTTCATTCGCTGTTGGTTTCATTGACGGCAAGAATGCTCATATTGTATTTCCCAACGTCTGACAGTATGTTTTGTTAAACTTGTGACTAAAATGTCTTTTAATTTTACTCATAATATACTCATCTGAATTGTTTATGTCTGGTTATAGTCTACAAAACCTTCTTATTTTGAAGGTGCCTCTGTTCTCTCTCTTACTTTGAAAGCACCTCTGTTCTCTCTTACTTTGAAGGTGCTTCTGTTCTCTCTCTTACTTGGAAGGCACCTCTGTTCTCTCTCTTACTTTGAAGGCACCTCTGTTCTCTCTCTTACTTTGAAGGCGCCTCTGTTCTCTCTCTTACTTTGAAGGCGCCTCTGTTCTCTCTCTTATTTTGAAGGTGCCTCTGTTCTCTTACTTTGAAAGCGCCTCTATTCTCTCTCTTATTTTGAAGGCGCATCTCTTCTCTCTCTTACTTTGAAGGCGCCTCTCTTTGCTCTCTTACTTTGAAGGCGCCTTTTTTCTTTCTCTTTCTTTGAAGGTGCCTCTCTTCTCTCTCTTACTTCGAAGGCGCCTCTCTTCTTTCTCTTACTTTGAAGGCGCCTCTCTTCTCTCTCTTACTTTGAAGGCGCCTCCCTTCTTTCTCTTACTTTGAAGGCGCCTCTCTTCTCTCTCTTACTTTGAAGGCTCTTCTGTTCTCTCTCTTACTTTGAAGGCACCTCGGTTCTCTCTCTTACTTTGAAGGCACCTCTGTTCTCTCTCTTACTTTGAAGGCGCCTCTATTCTCTCTCTTATTTTGAAGGCGCCTCTGTTCTCTCTCTTACTTTGAAGGCGCCTCTGTTCTCTCTCTTATTTTGAAGGCGCCTCTGTTCTCGCTCTTACTTTGAAGGCGCCTCTGTTTTCTCTCTTACTTTGAAGGCGCCTCTGTTCGCTCTCTTACTTTGAAGGCGCCTCTGTTGTCTCTCTTATTTTGAAGGCGCCTCTGTTCTCTCTCTTACTTTGAAGGCGCTTCTGTTCTCTCTCTTACTTTGAAGGCGCCTCTCTTCTCTCTCTTACTTTGAAGGCACCTATCTTCTCTCTCTTACTTTGAAGGCACCTCTCTTCTCTCTTACTTTGAAGGCGCCTCTCTTCTCTCTTACTTTGAAGGCGCCTCTGTTCTCTCTCTTATTTTGAAGGCGCATCTCTTCTCTCTCTTACTTTGAAGGCGCCTCTCTTCTCTCTCTTATTTTGAAGGCGCATCTCTTCTCTCTCTTACTCTGAAGGCGCATCTCTTCTCTCTCTTATTTTGAAGGCGCCTCTGTTCTTGCTCTTACTTTGAAGGCGCTTCTGTTCTCTCTCTTACTTTGAAGGCGCCTCTGTTTTCTCTCTTACTTTGAAGACGCCTCTCTTCACTCTCTTACTTTGAAGGCGCCTCTGTTCGCTCTCTTACTTTGAAGGCGCCTCTGTTGTCTCTCTTATTTTGAAGGCGCCTCTGTTCTCTCTCTTACTTTGAAGGCGCCTCTCTTCTCTCTCTTACTTTGAAGGCGCCTCTCTTCTTTCTCTTACTTTGAAGGCGCCTCTCTTCTCTCTCTTACTTTGAAGGCTCTTCTGTTCTCTCTCTTACTTTGAAGGCACCTCGGTTCTCTCTCTTACTTTGAAAGCACCTCTGTTCTCTCTTACTTTGAAGGTGCTTCTGTTCTCTCTCTTACTTTGAAGGCGCCTCTATTCTCTCTCTTATTTTGAAGGCGCCTCTATTCGCTCTTATTTTGAAGGCGCCTCTCTTCTCTCTCTTATTTTGAAGGCACCTCTCTTCTCTCTTACTTTGAAGGCGCCTCTGTTCTCTCTTATTTTGAAGGCGCATCTCTTCTCTCTCTTACTTTGAAGGCGCCTCTCTTCTCTCTCTTATTTTGAAGGCGCATCTCTTCTCTCTCTTACTTTGAAGGCGCCTTTTTTCTTTCTCTTGCTTTGAAGGCGTCTCTCTTCTTTCTCTTGCTTTGAAGGCGTCTCTCTTCTTTCTCTTACTTTGAAGGCGCCTCTGTTCTCGCTCTTATTTTGAAGGCACCTCTGTTCTCTCTCTTACTTTGAAGGCGCTTCTGTTCTCTCTCTTACTTTGAAGGCGCCTCTGTTTTCTCTCTTACTTTGAAGACGCCTCTCTTCACTCTCTTACTTTGAAGGCGCCTCTGTTCGCTCTCTTACTTTGAAGGCGCCTCTGTTTCCTGTCTTACTTTGAAGGCACCTCTTTTCCCTCTCTTACTTTGAAGGCGCCTCTGTTCTCTCTTACTTTGAAGGCACTTCAACTTCAACTTCAACTTTTTTTCTTATATAGCGCCAAATCACAACAAACAGTTGCCCCAAGGCGCTCCATATTGTAAGGCAAGCCCATACAATAATTATGAAAAACCCCAACGGTCAAAACGACCCCCTATGAGCAAGCACCTGGCAACAGTGGGAAGGAAAAACTCCCTTTTAACAGGAAGAAACCTCCAGCAGAACCAGGCTCAGGGAGGGGCAGTCTTCTGCTGAGACTGGTTGGGGCTGAGGGAAAAAAGAGAAAGAAACAGTGCATCATGGGAACCCCCCCACAATCTACGTCTAAAGCAGCATAACCAAGGGATGGTCCAGGGTCACCCGATCCAGCCCTAACTATAAGCCTTAGCGAAAAGGAAAGTTTTAAGCCTAATCTTAAAAGTAGAGAGGGTATCTGTCTCCCTGATCTGAATTGGGAGCTGGTTCCACAGGAGAGGAGCCTGAAAGCTGAAGGCTCTGCCTCCCATTCTACTCTTACAAACCCTAGGAACTACAAGTAAGCCCGCAGTCTGAGAGCGAAGCGCTCTAATGGGGTAATATGGTACTACGAGGTCCCTAAGATAAGATGGGACCTGATTATTCAAAACCTTATAAGTAAGAAGAAGAATTTTAAATTCTATTCTAGAATTAACAGGAAGCCAATGAAGAGAGGCCAATATGGGTGAGATATGCTCTCTCCTGCTAGTCCCCGTCAGTACTCTAGCTGCAGCATTCTGAATCAACTGAAGGCTTTTTAGGGAACTTTTAGGACAACCTGATAATAATGAATTACAATAGTCCAGCCTAGAGGAAATAAATGCATGAATTAGTTTTTCAGCATCACTCTGAGACAAGACCTTTCTGATTTTAGAGATATTGCGTAAATGCAAAAAGGCAGTCCTACATATTTGTTTAATATGCGCTTTGAATGACATATCCTGATCAAAAATGACTCCAAGATTTCTCACAGTATTACTAGAGGTCAGGGTAATGCCATCCAGAGTAACGATCTGGTTAGACACCATGCTTCTAAGATTTGTGGGGCCAAGTACAATAACTTCAGTTTTTATCTGAGTTTAAAAGCAGGAAATTAGAGGTCATCCATGTCTTTATGTCTGTAAGACAATCCTGCAGTTTAGCTAATTGGTGTGTGTCCTCTGGCTTCATGGATAGATAAAGCTGGGTATCATCTGCGTAACAATGAAAATTTAAGCAATACCGTCTAATAATACTGCCTAAGGGAAGCATGTATAAAGTGAATAAAATTGGTCCTAGCACAGAACCTTGTGGAACTCCATAATTAACTTTAGTCTGTGAAGAAGATTCCCCATTTACATGAACAAACTGTAATCTATTAGACAAATATGATTCAAACCACCGCAGCGCAGTGCCTTTAATACCTATGACATGCTCTAATCTCTGTAATAAAATTTTATGGTCAACAGTATCAAAAGCAGCACTGAGGTCCAACAGAACAAGCACAGAGATAAGTCCACTGTCCGAAGCCATAAGAAGATCATTTGTAACCTTCACTAATGCTGTTTCTGTACTATGATGAATTCTAAAACCTGACTGAAACTCTTCAAATAGACCATTCCTCTGCAGGTGATCAGTTAACTGTTTTACAACTACCCTCTCAAGAATCTTTGAGAGAAAAGGAAGGTTGGAAATTGGCCTATAATTAGCTAAGATAGCTGGGTCAAGTGATGGCTTTTTAAGTAATGGTTTAATTACTGCCACCTTAAAGGCCTGTGGTACATAACCAACTAACAAAGATAGATTGATCATATTTAAGATTGAAGCATTAAATAATGGTAGGACTTCCTTGAGCAGCCTGGCAGGAATGGGGTCCAATAAACATGCCGATGGTTTGGACGAAGCAACCAATGAAAATAACTCAGACAGAACAACCGGAGAGAAAGAGTCTAACCAAATACCGGCATCACTGAAAGCAGCCAAAGATAACGATACATCTTTGGGATGGTTATGAGTAATTTTTTCTCTAATAGTCAAAATTTTGTTAGCAAAGAAAGTCATGAAGTCATTACTAGTTAAAGTTAATGGAATACTCAGCTCAATAGAGCTCTGACTCTTTGTCAGCCTAGCTACAGTGCTGAAAAGAAACCTGAGGTTATTCTTATTTTCTTCAATTAGTGATGAGTAGAAAGATGTCCTAGCTTTACGGAGGGCTTTTTTATAGAGCAACAAACTCTTTTTCCAGGCTAAGTGAAGATCTTCTAAGTTAGTGAGACGCCATTTCCTCTCCAACTTACGGGTTATCTGCTTTAAGCTACGAGTTTGTGAGTTATACCACGGAGTCAGACACTTCTGATTTAAAGCTCTCTTTTTCAGAGGAGCTACAGCATCCAAAGTTGTCTTCAATGAGGATGTAAAACTATTGACGAGATACTCTAACTCCCTTACAGAGTTTAGGTAGCTACTCTGCACTGTGTTGGTATATGACATTAGAGAACATAACGAAGGAATCATATCCTTAAACCTAGTTACAGCGCTTTCTGAAAGACTTCTAGTGTAATGAAACTTATTCCCCACTGCAGGGTAGTCCATCAGGGTAAATGTAAATGTTATTAAAAAATGATCAGACAGAAGGGAGTTTTCAGGGAATACTGTTAAGTCTTCTATTTCCATACCATAAGTCAGAACAAGATCTAAGATATGATTAAAGTGGTGGGTGGACTCATTTACTTTTTGAGCAAAGCCAATAGAGTCTAATAATAGATTAAATGCAGTGTTGAGGCTGTCATTCTCAGCATCTGTGTGGATGTTAAAATCGCCCACTATAATTATCTTATCTGAGCTAAGCACTAAGTCAGACAAAAGGTCTGAAAATTCACAGAGAAACTCACAGTAACGACCAGGTGGACGATAGATAATAACAAATAAAACTGGTTTTTGGGACTTCCAATTTGGATGGAAAAGACTAAGAGACAAGCTTTCAAATGAATTAAAGCTCTGTCTGGGTTTTTGATTAATTAATAAGCTGGAATGGAAGATTGCTGCTAATCCTCCGCCCCGGCCCGTGCTACGAGCATTCTGACAGTTAGTGTGACTCGGGGGTGTTGACTCATTTAAACTAACATTCATCCTGCTGTAACCAGGTTTCTGTTAGGCAGAATAAATCAATACGTTGCTCAATTATTATATCATTTACCAACAGGGACTTAGAAGAGAGAGACCTAATGTTTAATAGACCACATTTAACTGTTTTAGTCTGTGGTGCAATTGAAGGTGCTATATTATTTTTTCTTTTTGAATTTTTATGCTTAAATAGATTTTTGCTGGTTATTGGTGGTCTGGGAGCAGGCACTGTCTGTTCTCTCTCTTACTTTGAAGGCACCTCTGTTCTCTCTCTTACTTTGAAGGCACCTCTGTTCTCTCTCTTACTTTGAAGGCGCCTCTGTTCTCTCTCTTACTTTGAAGGCGCCTCTGTTTCCTGTCTTATTTTGAAGGCGCCTCTTTTCCCTCTCTTACTTTGAAGGCGCCTCTGTTCTCTCTTACTTTGAAGGTGCTTCTGTTCTCTCTCTTACTTTGAAGGCACCTCTGTTCTCTCTCTTACTTTGAAGGCACCTCTGTTCTCTCTCTTACTTTGAAGGCGCCTCTGTTCTCTCTCTTACTTTGAAGACGCCTCTGTTCGCTCTCTTACTTTGAAGGCGCCTCTGTTTCCTGTCTTACTTTGAAGGCGCCTCTTTTCCCTCTCTTACTTTGAAGGCGCCTCTGTTCTCTCTCTTACTTTGAAGGCACCTCTCTTCTCTCTCTTACTTTGAAGGTGCCCTTGTTTCCTGTTTTACTTTGAATGCCCCTCTTTTCCCTCTCTTACTTTGAAGGCGCCTCTCTTCTCTCTCTTACTTTGAAGGCACCTCTGTTTCCTGTCTTACTTTGAAGGCATCTCTTTTCCTTCTCTTACTTTGAAGGCGCCTCTGTTCGCTCTCTTACTTTGAAGGCGCCTCTGTTCTCTCTTACTTTGAAGGCGACTCTGTTTCCTGTCTTACTTTGAAGGCGCCTCTTTTCCCTCTCTTACTTTGAAGGCGCCTCTCTCCTCTCTCTTACTTTGAATGCTCCTCTTTTCTCTCTCTTACTTTGAAGGCGCCTCTGTTTTCTGTCTTACTTTGAAGGCGCCTCTGTTCTCTCTCTTACTTTGAAGGCGCCTCTTTTCGCTCTCTTATTTTGAAGGCTCCTCTGTCCTCTCTCTTACTTTGACGTCGTCTCTGTTCCGTCTCTTACTTTGAAGTCGTCTCTGTTCTCTCTCTTTTGGAAGGTGCTTCTTTTCCCTCTCTTACTTTGAAGGCGCCTCTGTTCTCTCTCTTACTTTGAAGGCGCCTCTTTTCGCTCTCTTATTTTGAAGGCTCCTCTGTCCTCTCTCTTACTTTGACGTCGTCTCTGTTCTCTCTCTTTTGGAAGGTGCTTCTTTTCCCTCTTTTACTTTGAAGGCGCCTCTGTTTCCGGCCCTTAGCTTAGCTTGCTAGCTGTGAGCAGCAGTGTTCGTGTCTGTGACTCTGTGGTTCTTTTGTTGTTTTGTGACGGAGTTTGTTTTAGAAAAAGTTGGTGTCGTTGTGTGAAAATGTCTAAAGTCCAAATGCTGAGAGCGTTGGTGAAGCAGCGACTAACTGCGGCTGCTGAAGAGATATTTGGGCTGTTTGAAAGAACCATAGCAGAGTACGAGGAGGAACTTTGTCGTTCCAAAGAGGAGAACCACCGACAGCGACACCTGCTGGACGCCGTCTTTAACCCTGAAGGTGATGACATTCAGGGGTTTGGGAGGTTTTGTCATTTGGTTCTAGTTTCAGCTGAGTTGAAGAACAGCTGTCATAGTTTTCGGTGTTTCCAGACGGTTTCAGCTCCTTCCTGTTTTTTTCTTTTTTGTTGGTCTTGTCTGTTGCCTCTCTGAGTGCAATATGCATCATGACGTTTGGCCGTTAAAAGTTTTTTCCTCCTCATACAAAATCCACAGAATATGTTAATTTAACCACTTTTCTGCAGATTGCCCAAATTAAATTGTGTCCAGTAACCCTCTGACGGTACTTACGGTCTGTGGTTCCACCCACCGCTCAGCCGTTTTCCTCATCTGTTTTCTCTTCAGATTTCTGTCTCTGTGCACTCACGGTGCACACCGTGTGTGTGCTGCTCTGAAGAAATGACTTGACTGGTTCGCCTTGGGGTTCCCCTGGAGGAGCTGGGGGAGGTGTGTGTGGATCGGGAGGTCTGGGCGGCTTTGCTTGAGCTGCTGCCCCCACGACTCGATTCCGGATAAAGCGGAAGAAAATGGATGGCTGGATGGACGGTTGAGTCATTAGATTAGATTAGACAGAACTTTATTGATCCATTGGGAAGATTCCCTCAGGGAAATTGTGGTTCCAGCATGATTGTATAGCAGCACACAGGGTAAGAAGCACACAGAGTATCAAAAATGAAAGTATAAAAGAAAAATAGTTTGCAAGTATAAATACCAGACATACTGCTCGCTACTAGTTTACTGGCTCCTACTGTTGATCTCCATCCCGTCCTCTGTCTTCCTGTTCCTCCTCCTCCCCCTCAGTGAGGAGTTGTACAGTCTGATGGTCTGAGGGACAAAGGAGTTTTTCAGTCTGTTGGTCCTGCACTTGGGAAGGAGCAGTCTGTGTCTGAAGAAGCTCCTCTGGTTGTTGGTCACGGTGTGCAGAGGCTGACTGGCATCGTCCAGAATGTCCAGAAGTTTGTCCAGTGTTCTCTTCTCTGCCACCGTCACCAGAGAGTCCAGCTTCATGCCAACCACAGAGCCACATTGAAATGTCACATTTAAACTTTGATCCAATTTTACAAAAGATAAAAAATAACTTGCACAAGTGGAATAAAATTTTTAATAAATACAACACACTGGTTAAGGAGTTTCTCTGTGATGGGAAAAGGCCCAGGATTAAGTTAACTAAGCTATGTTTACCCAGGGACAAGGGAGGGTTGGCCTTACCTGTCCCAAGATTGTTCTATATGTCCTTTGAGATGGCGAAACTTGCCCTACATTGGACTGAACAATACAGTTTAGACCGGGCTGTTCTAGAATAATCTTTATCCTTGGGAGTCCTGTGCACCAACAGCATTTCTTGTATATTCGTCCGTGAATTGTTCTGTGAATTATTTCTGTAATTTATGTCTGTATCATGGACCAAGCAGAGGGTCACCCCTTTGAGTCTGGTCTGCTTGAGGTTTCTTCCTCAGAGGGAGTTTTTCCTTACCACTGTTGCTCTGGGGGTTGGTAAGGTTAGACCTTACCTGTGTGAAGCGCCTTGAGGCAACTCTGTTGTGATTTGGCGCTATATAAAGGAAATAAATTGAAATCCTTCCCTTTTACACCCATAGAGCTCCTGTCTCAAATATCAGGTCGAATCTCTAACCCTGTTGCGCTGCATTCTAAAGAAGTTTGGATGAAGATGCACAAAATGCTTAAATTATCTAATTGTAATCAGTCATATTCGTCCTTGTGGCAAAATCCTACAGTCTGTGTTGGTAAATCAAATCAAATCAATTTTATTTATATAGCGCCAAATCACAACAAACAGTTGCCTCAAGGCGCTTTATATTGTAAGGCAAAAGCCATACAATAATTGCGGAAAAACCCCAACAGTCAAAACGACCCCCTGTGAGCAAGCACTTGGCGACAGTGGGAAGGAAAAACTCCCTTTTAACAGGAAGAAACCTCCAGCAGAACCAGGCTCAGGGAGGGGCAAGTCTTCTTCTGGGACTGGTTGGGACTGAGGGAGAGAACCAGGAAAAAGACATGCTGTGGAGGGGAGCAGAGATCAATCACTAATGATTAAATGCAGAGTGTTGCATACAGAGCAAAAAGAGAAAGAAACACTCAGTGCATCATGGGAACCCCCCAGCAGTCTAAGTCTATAGCAGCATAACTAAGGGATGGTTCAGGGTCACCTGATCCAGCCCTACCTATAAGCTTTAGCAAAAAGGAAAGTTTTAAGCCTAATCTTAAAAGTAGAGAGGGTGTCTGTCTCCCTGATCTGAATTGGGAGCTGGTTCCACAGGAGAGGAGCCTGAAAGCTGAAGGCTCTGCCTCCCATTCTACTCTTACAAACCCTAGGAACTACAAGTAAGCCTGCAGTCTGAGAGCGAAGTGCTCTATTGGGGTGATATGGTACTATGAGGTCCCTAAGATAAGATGGGACCTGATTATTCAAAACCTTATAAGTAAGAAGAAGAATTTTAAATTCTATTCTAGAATTAACAGGAAGCCAATGAAGAGAGGCCAATATGGGTGAAATATGCTCTCTCCTTCTAGTCCCCGTCAGTACTCTAGCTGCAGCATTTTGAATTAACTGAAGGCTTTTCAGGGAACTTTTAGGACAACCTGATAATAATGAATTACAATAATCCAGCCTAGAGGAAATAAATGCATGAATTAGTTTTTCAGCATCACTCTGAGACAAGACCTTTCTGATTTTAGAGATATTGCGCAAATGCAAAAAAGCAGTCCTACATATTTGTTTAATATGCGCATTGAATGACATATCCTGATCAAAAATGACTCCAAGATTTCTCACAGTATTACTAGAGGTCAGGGTAATGCCATCCAGAGTAAGGATCTGGTTAGACACCATGTTTCTAAGATTTGTGGGGCCAAGTACAATAACTTCAGTTTTATCTGAGTTTAAAAGCAGGAAATTAGAGGTCATCCATGTCTTTATGTCTGTAAGACAATCCTGCAGTTTAACTAATTGGTGTGTGTCCTCTGGCTTCATGGATAGATAAAGCTGGGTATCATCTGCGTAACAATGCAAATTTAAGCAATTCTTTCTAATAATACTGCCTAAGGGAAGCATGTATAAAGTGAATAAAATTGGTCCTAACACAGAACCTTGTGGAACTCCATAATTAACCTTAGTCTGTGAAGAAGATTCCCCATTTACATGAACAAATTGTAATCTATTAGACAAATATGATTCAAACCACCGCAGCGCAGTGCCTTTAATACCTATGGCATGCTCTAATCTCTGTAATAAAATTTTATGGTCAACAGTATCAAAGCAGCACTGAGGTCTAACAGAACAAGCACAGAGATGAGTCCACTGTCCGAGGCCATAAGAAGATCATTTGTAACCTTCACTAATGCTGTTTCTGTACTATGATGAATTCTAAACCCTGACTGAAACTCTTCAAATAGACCATTCCTCTGCAGATGATCAGTTAGCTGTTTTACAACTACCCTTTCAAGAATTTTTGAGAGAAAAGGAAGGTTGGAGATTGGCCTATAATTAGCTAAGATAGCTGGGTCAAGTGATGGCTTTTTAAGTAATGGTTTAATTACTACCACCTTAAAAGCCTGTGGTACATAGCCAACTAATAAAGATAGATTGATCATATTTAAGATCGAAGCTTTAATTAATGGTAGGGCTTCCTTGAGCAGCCTGGTAGGAATGGGGTCTAACAGACATGTTGATGGTTTGGAGGAAGTAACTAATGAAAAATAACTCAGACAGAACAATCGGAGAGAAAGAGTCTAACCAAATACCGGCATCACTGAAAGCAGCCAAAGATAACGATATGTCTTTGGGATGGTTATGAGTAATTTTTTCTCTAATAGTTAAAGCAAAGAAAGTCATGAAGTCATTACTAGTTAAAGTTAAAGGAATACTCGGCTCAATAGAGCTCTGACTCTTTGTCAGCCTGGCTACAGTGCTGAAAAGAAACCTGGGGTTGTTCTTATTTTCTTCAATTAGTGATGAGTAGTAAGATGTCCTAACTTTACGGAGGGCTTTTTTATAGAGCAACAGACTCTTTTTCCAGGCTAAGTGAAGATCTTCTAAATTAGTGAGATGCCATTTCCTCTCCAACTTACGGGTTATCTGCTTTAAGCTACGAGTTTGTGAGTTATACCACAGAGTCAGGCACTTCTGATTTAAAGCTCTCTTTTTCAGAGGAGCTACAGCATCCAAAGTTGTCCTCAATGAGGATATAAAACTATTGACGAGATACTCTATCTCCCTTACAGAGTTTAGGTAGCTACTCTGCCCTGTGTTGGTATATGGCATTGGAGAACATAAAGAAGGAATCATATCCTTAAACCTAGTTACAGCGCTTTCTGAAAGACTTCTACTGTAATGAAACTTATTCCCCACTGCTGGGTAGTCCATCAGAGTAAATGTAAAAGTTATTAAGAAATGATCAGACAGAAGGGAGTTTTCAGGGAATATGTTATTCTTCAATTCCATACCATAAGTCAGAACAAGATCTAAGATATGATTAAAGTGGTGGGTGGACTCATTTACATTTTGAGCAAAGCCAATTGAGTCTAATAATAGATTAAATGCAGTGTTGAGGCTGTCATTCTCAGCATCTGTGTGGATGTTAAAATCGCCCACTATAATTATCTTATCTGAGCTAAGCACTAAGTCAGACAAAAGGTCTGAAATTCACAGAGAAACTCACAGTAACGACCAGGTGGACGATAGATAATAACAAATAAAACTGGTTTTTGGGACTTCCAATTTGGATGGACAAGACTAAGAGACAAGCTTTCAGATGAATTAAAGCTCTGTCTGGGTTTTTGATTAATTAATAAGCTGGAGTGGAGATTGCTGCTAATCCTCTGCCTCGGCCCGTGTGCTACGAGCATTCTGACAGTTAGTGTGACTCGGGGGTGTTGACTCATTTAAACTAACATATCATCCTGCTGTAACCAGGTTTCTGTAGGCAGAATAAATCAATATGTTGATCAATTATTATATCATTTACTAACAGGGACTTAGAAGAGAGAGATCTAATGTTTAATAGACCACATTTAACTTTTAGTCTGTGGTGCAGTTGAAGGTGCTATATTATTTTTTCTTTTTGAATTTTATGCTTAAATAGATTTTTGCTGGTTATTGGTGGTCTGGGAGCAGGCACCGTCTCTACGGGGATGGGGTAATGAGGGGATGGCAGGGGGAGAGAAGCTGCAGAGAGGTGTGTAAGACTACAACTCTGCTTCCTGGTCCCAACCCTGGATAGTCACGGTTTGGAGGATTTAAGAAAATTGGCCAGATTTCTAGAAATGAGAGCTGCTCCATCCAAAGTGGATGGATGCCGTCTCTCCTAACAAGACCAGGTTTTCCCCAGAAGCTTTGCCAATTATCTACACTGAACAAAAATATAAACGCAACACTTTTGGTTTTGCTCCCATTTTGTATGAGATGAACTCAAAGATCTAAAACTTTTTCCACATACACAATATCACCATTTCCCTCAAATATTGTTCACAAACCAGTCTAAATCTGTGATAGTGAGCACTTCTCCTTTGCTGAGATAATCCATCCCACCTCACAGGTGTGCCATATCAAGATGCTGATTAGACACCATGATTAGTGCACAGGTGTGCCTTAGACTGTCCACAATAAAAGGCCACTCCGAAAGGTGCAGTTTTATCACACAGCACAATGCCACAGATGTTGCAAGATTTGAGGGAGCGTGCAATTGGCATGCTGACACTCGGACAGCTGCTGAAACAATTGGTTTGCATAACCAAATAATTTCTGCACAAACTGTCAGAAACGTCTCGGGAAGCTCATCTGCATGCTCATCGTCCTCATCGGGGTCTCGACCTGACTCCAGTTCGTCTCGTAACCGACTTGAGTGGGCAGATGCTCACATTCGCTGGCGTTTGGCACGTTGGAGAGGTGTTCTCTTCACGGATGAATCCCGGTTCACACTGTCCAGGGCAGATGGCAGACAGCGTGTGTGGCGTCGTGTGGTGAGCTTGGACCCATTCCTGTGGGACCCAAAGATCCTCCGCAGAGTCCAGACCTGGATATAATTATGACCTGCTGGCTCCATTTACCAACAATAAACATTAAATCTTCAATCATGGGTCATCTTTATAATCTAAAGATGTTCATGTTCCAAGCTAAGAGTTAAGTCGTATTTTGGTCTTGAGGCCCGTTGGTGTTTATCTTTGGATTCTGGAGCATAAAGCAGACCAATGCCTAAGACTCATCTGGAGTGGACACCAGTCCAACACAGGTTACTTCCTCAGCCAAGGCCGGTACCCATTTAGCTGCTGGGTGGGCTGAGATGATGCAGGTTAGGTGTCTTATCCAGGGACACGGCACAAGTGGGATTCGAACCCAGGTCTACGTCTTGGCAGACCAGGTCCTCGTCCACCTGCTCCACATCACAAGGGGCTATAAATTCTATAATTACACAAAAATGTAAGGAGGTTGAGATAGTACGTTGATGAACAAGGATCAAAGTAGCACTGAGGAATGAACTGATGTTCTAAAGATCCAACAGCACAACCGTGCAAAAGATAAAAAATAGAAATGTGACATCATCCTCCTTTAAGAGAGTGCTCCATCACGATGACCCGAAGTCTGCCGAACATGGATGAAGCTATTTTAAAAAAAAAGGTTTTAAGGAAGCTAGGTCATCCGTAGAGAGCTTGGAGTAGAGCCGCTGCTCCTTCACATTGAAAGGAGTCAGCTGAGGTGGTTCAGGCTCAGCCCCCTGGGCACCTCCTGAGGGAGGTGTTCCAGGCACATAAATCTGGGAGGAGAGCCCGGGAAAGACTCAGGACTAGGTGGAGATATTATATCTCCACACTGTCCTGGGAACACCTTGGGATCCCCCAGTCGGAGGCGGTCAATGTGGCCCAGGAAAGGGAAGTCTGTGGTCCCCTGCTGGAGCTGTTGCCCCCACGGCCTGGTCCCAGATAAATGGTTTGGTGAGTGAGAGTTTTGAGGAAACAGGGTTCTTGCATCATCTGTCTTTAAAATTTAACAGATAGACCTTGGAGGAATTTTGCCAAAAGACTCTAAATGACCCACAAACACATTCACGCCTACGGACAGTTTAACGTTTCCAGTTCACAGAACCTGCGTGTCTTTGGATGTGGGAGGAAGCTGGAGCACCCGGAGGGAGCCCACACAGACATGGGAGAACATGCAAACTCCACACAGAAAGGACCAGGTGGGAATTGATCCCATGACCTTGCTGTGAGGCATCAGTGTTAACCACTGTGCATAGAATATCCCAAACTCATTTCCAGAGCTCTTGTCTCACTCTCCTGTCTGCGTGACCACTGAAAATAAAAACCATTGAAAATAAAGATGCTATTTGTGTTCACAAGCAATTTAACAGGTGTACCTAATAAATTGGCCAGTGAGTGTAAATCTGCTGATGGTTCCTGAGTCCACCTGTTCTGGACGTGTCCAAGACTGCATGACGTTTGGTGCCAAGTATTCATATGGTTTTCTGAAATGTACAACTGTATGTTTGGCTCCTGTCTGTCTTCAGGGACTCATAGGCTCCCTGCAGAGGACATGAAGAGACGGACATTAAAGCTCGTCTTCAGGACGTAGCTGACAGAACTTGACATGGAGAAAATTCAGTAAGACGTGATGATCAGTCAAACACATTTTATGAGACTTTCAGCCATTCTTAGAATATCTTGCTCAGTCTGATGGAGACTGCGGGCAGTGATGGGATCCACAGCAGACCTCACAAGTAGGTCATGAGGTCGCTTCCCACCTGGTCCCCTCTGTGTGGAGGTTGTGTGTTCTCTCCGTGTTCCCTACAGGTGCTCCGGCTTCCAAAGACACACAGGTTTGAGGTGAACCTGAGACTCTAAACTGACTGTCTGTGACAGACTGGTGTCCTGTCCCGGGTGAAGCCCGCCTCACGTCCTGTGACTGACTGCTGGGATAGGATCCACCCCTGACCCTTAATTGGAGTCAGTGGGTGTAGAAAAAGAATGAGTATTTTTGTACGTTACTATATTGCTTTGGAAAAAAACAATAAACATACTGGGGAAAAGTTTTGTAGTTTTTTCTTCTTTTTCAACAGGATATCTCTGAGGACTGAAAGTACGCACTCGTCATATTTTATTTTAAGTGTTACATTTCTTTAGCCTCCATAACAGATGGTTCTGGTTTCCCCTTCACACACTTGCATTCATGTGTTGGACATGACTGGACTGTGGTTTGTTGGACTACTGGTGGTTCTCCTTTCTGGACATTAATGTGTCCTACACAACGTAGATGGTGAATGGGCGTCCTCTCCCCGGTGGTGGTCCGCAGGATAAATACTTGGGCACCCTGATGGATCATAAGTTCACCTTTGAAGCTCAGCTGAATGCTGTCCTTCAGACGTCGTGTCAGTGGTTGTACTTCCTGTGAAAGCTTCATAGTTAGAATGTTGACCTGAAGCAGGTGCTGCATGCTGCAGTCTGCTTTTGGAAGTGACCCCGTCATGGGGACAGCCCTGCTGACAGCGTGGACGCCCCCTGCCTGTGGTGCTGATGCCTGTGTGGACTTCTCATCTTCTTTCTATTATTGTTTTGTTTGATTTCCTGTTTCTTCAGCTTTGTAAAACTTTGTTAATACCTTGTAACTGTTAGCATGGCCCAAGCAGACGGTCACCCCTCTGAGTCTGGTCTACTTGAGGTTTCTTCCTCAAATCCTCAGAGGGAGTTTTTTCTTACTACTGTCGCCTGTGTTCTTGCTCTGGGGGTTGGTAAGGTGAGACATTACTTGTGTGAAGCGCCTTGAGGCAACTTTGTTGTGATTTGACGCTATATAAATGAAATAAATTGAAATTTTAATTGTTGACGGTGTTTTTATGAAGGTGTTTAATGTGTTTCACTGAATCAGTCCTGACCTTCTCCTTGGTATTCTGGCTGGGTTTGCTGACCCAGTGGTGGGCACAGATAACCAAAAAATTAACTTTGATAACAGAACAGATAATATAGATAACTGAAAAGTTATCTTTAATAAAGATAAACCGTGAACCACCCAAAAATGTAGCGGACGTTACAGATAACCGATAAATTCCAGTATTGTCTGTGGTACATTTGCAACTACTAAGAAGCTGAATTGGAGTTTTAACACCACAATCGCTGTTGGAAGCATCAAAAGCGACAAAAAAACAAAACGAGTCAACACTTCTATGTTTGAACATGCTGCCCCCTGCTGGAAGCTACAGCACAGAAGCACCCTGAGAACAGCCACAAAACCAACTCTCTACCAATCACAATGCTCCGGTCAGGTGGAGGTCTTGAAAAATAAAGGCATCCTGACTTTTGGTTTTGTGTGAATACTGATAGAATAACTCCAATTCTGTTATTTCTACATAGTTAAAATATAACATATATCTTTTAATGTTGAATAATGCACTAATTCTGAGGTTTTGTAACAGACAGATCGCAAAGGATTCTGGGTAAAAGTGCGTCTTCTAAACACTGATTGGTTCAGTCATTCATTATGTAACCCAACACGTTAATGTGATGTGTGTTGGTGTTTACAGATAAATGTGCTTTTGTAAAATATTGCATTTTTTTATTTGTAAAAACGGGCATTTTTATGGAGCCCTGGAAGTGTCATAGTGCCGTGCACACACGTTTTATGATGTGCGCACGTTTTATGATGTTGTAAAACGTGCACTCAATATTGTCTTGACCCAAGTGTTGGCTTTACCCTGTGCGAGTTTTGGCCCTTTTTCAGATGATTTTTCATTTGTGCAAGAATTTTTTGGACCGAGTTTCACGTTAATCGCGCGTCCTGCGTCATGTAGTGTACATGAAGTAACAAGCTGCGTTTATCATCTCACGACCACCTCCTGATCGCCGATCGTATGGTCGAATGAAAATCAAACCTGTTTGATATTATTCTGGTCGGCCGTCATGAGGGTATCCTGCTGCTGAAAGGCTATAAGCATCCAACCGCTCGCACTGTGCCTGTGCAAACACTGTAGAGCTGTCTTGTAATGTTTTTTGTTGTTGTTTTTTTAAACTTAATTAAAAAAAAGCCATTTGCAAAGCCAAAAAGTTGATTTGACAACCATCTGATATAACCGGGGTCAAAATGAGTAGAACATTGCCATCTACTGGTGCCCAGGCACTTAGTACTTAGGGCGAATACTGCCATGAACACTATCAATCAATCAATCAATTTGTTTATATAGCGCCAAATCACAACAAACAGTTGCCCCAAGGCGCTTTATATTGTAAGGCAAGGCCATACAATAATTACGTAAAAACCCCAACGGTCAAAACGATCCCCTGTGAGCAAACACTTGGCGACAGTGGGAAGGAAAAACTCCCTTTTAACAGGAAGAAACCTCCAGCAGAACCAGGCTCAGGGAGGGGCAGTCTTCTGCTGGGACTGGTTGGGGCTGAGGGAGAGAACCAGGAAAAGACATGCTGTGGAGGGGAGCAGAGATCAATCACTAATGATTAAATGCAGAGTGGTGCATACAGAGCAAAAAGAGAAAGAAACACTCAGTGCATCATGGGAACCCCCCAGCAGTCTTAAGTCTATAGCAGCATAACTAGGGGATGGTTCAGGGTCACCTGATCCAGCCCTAACTATAAGCTTTAGCAAAAAGGAAAGTTTTAAGCCTAATCTTAAAAGTAGAGAGGGTGTCTGTCTCCCTGATCTGAATTGGGAGCTGGTTCCACAGGAGAGGAGCCTGAAAGCTGAAGGCTCTGCCTCCCATTCTACTCTTACAAACCTACTACAAGTAAGCCTGCAGTCTGAGAGCGAAGCGCTCTACTGGCCAGTAGATGGCAGTAGAGGCATTGAAAACTTGCCAAAACAAAATTCCAGGTAATCTGTGTCTGCTACATTTAAGATGCGTGGAATTTAACAAACGCAAACACAATAACGTCTATAAACCCAGAGAATATATTCACGAAACTTTTAGGCACTAGAGTTTAATGCTGTTGTCCGTGGAGCCTGAACAGAGTGTCTGAAATGCATTTGTCCTGTCGTGAACGTACCAAGATTACCCTGTCCTACCCATAATGCACTGCTGGGCAGAGCATGTGCTCACAAAACCTTAAAAATTAGTATATTACTTTAAAACTAAAACATATATCTGATATTTTCACTTTCTAAAACTTCAGACATGACAGTAATTTTAAATAATTTGTCCAAAATTAGTTTGGTTAACATTTGAACCATAAGTTAAAAATGTATGCCTCTGGATGACTTGGGTGATATTGCCAGTGTATCAGTATGGTGTTAAAGAAAATGATTTGTGTGTGTGTGTGTGTGTGTGTGTGTGTGTGTGTGTGTGGTGTGTGTGTGTGTGTGTGTGTGTGTGTGTGTGTGTGTGGGTGTGTGTGTGTGTGTGTGTGTGTGTGTGTGTGTGTGTGTGTGTGTGTGTGTGTGTGTGTGTGTGTGTGTGTGTGTGTGTGTGTGAGAGAGAGACCAGTTTTCCTTTGTCTGCAGAGGATAGAGTGGTTTCTCCTGCAAGCAGCTTTCTTCTGTTTGGAGAGGATAGAACTATATATCTTTTAGGAAACTTTTAACATTTAGGTCTCAACTGATTTTAAAAATGTTTGCCACTGCTGAACTTTGTTTACTACGTTATCAGTCTAAAAGTTATCGGACGACAATTCATCGGAAGATAATTAGTCCGATAATCGTTTTTAAAGTTATCTAAAAAGATAATCCAATAATGGAAACATTATCTTCGATAACTAGCTGTTATTGGACATGTGCCCACCACTGGCTGACCCTGACGACAAGGAACAGGCTTGAGATCAGACCCCAAAGTGACCTGACACGTTTATCTGATGTTAGGTCTTTGAAGATGATGAGGAGAATATTGTCAGATTCAAGCCGTCCACTACTGACAAATGTGAGGCAGATTTCAATTTAATATGTTTTTTTCTGATTTCAAAAATACTAACTCCATCATTGGGAATGAGTTCTTTCATAAGTATTGTACTTCATTTGGTGGTGACCAGATTCTTCCTTTGCACAACCCCTGGCAAAAATGATGGAATCACCGGCCTCGGAGGATGTTCATTCAGTTGTTTAATTTTTTAGAAAAAAAGCAGATCACAGACATGACACAAAACTAAAGTCATTTCAAATGGCAACTTTCTGGTTTAAGAAACACTATAAGAAATCAAGAAAAAAAATTGTGGCAGTCAGTAACGGTTACTTTTTTAGACCAAGCAGAGGAAAAAAAATATGGACTCACTCATTTCTGAGGAATAAATTATGGAATCACCCTGTAAATTTTCATCCCCAAAACTAACACCTGCATCAAATCAGATCTGCTCATTAGTCTGCATCTAAAAAGGAGTGATCACACCTTGGAGAGCTGTTGTACCAAGTGGACTGACATGAATCATGGCTCCAACACAAGAGATGTCAATTGAAACAAAGGAGAGGATTATCAAACTCTTAAAAGAGGGTAAATCATCACGCAATGTTGCAAAATATGTTGGTTGTTCACAGTCAGCTGTGTCTAAACTCTGGACCAAATCCAAACAACATGGGAAGGTTGTTAAAGGCAAACATACTGGTAGACCAAGGAAGACATCAAAGTGTCAAGACAGAAAACCTAAAGCAATATGTCTCCAAAATCGAAAATGCACAATAGAACAAATGAGGAACGAATGGGAGGAAACTGGAGTCAAAGTCTGTGACCGAACTGCAAGAAACCGCCTAAAGGAAATGGGATTTACATACAGAAAAGCTAAACGAAAGCCATCATTAACACCTAAGAAGAAAAAACAAGGTTACAATGGGCTAAGGAAAAGCAATCGTGGACTGTGGATGACTGGCTGAAAGTCATATTCAGTGATGAATCTCGAATCTGCATTGGGCAAGGTGATGATGCTGGAACTTTTGTTTGGTGCCTTTCCAATGAGATTTTAAAGATGACTGTCTGAAGACAACGTGTAAATTTCCACAGTCATTGATGATATGGGGCTGCATGTCAGGTAAAGGCACTGGGGAGATGGCTGTCATTACATCATCAATAAATGCACAAGTTTACGTTGATATTTTGGACACTTTTCTTATCCCATCAATTGAAAGGATGTTTGGGGATGATGAAATCATTTTTCAAGATGATAATGCATCTTGCCATAGAGCAAAAACTGTGAAAATATTCCTTGCAAAAGACACATAATGTTATGAGTCGGACGCAGGACGGAGAACCGACCAGCGTTTGAAGGACCCAGTATGAAATAAGCAGAGCACGGTACAAAGGATAACAAAATTTAATGACATAACAGTGCGGTGCAAAAGTAAAAATGAGTGCGCGGACTGGTGAGGTGGATATACGGTGCGCTCCCAGCTGCACAAACGGTCCGGAGCCAGAAACAGTTTGGACCCAAGGACCCCGCCGACACCCCCCAGGTGGCCGGGACAAACCGAGTCTGTGAAAGAAGAAACCATCATGTGAGTCCACACTCCACACACAGAGAGACCGCTCAAAGGTGTACACAAACAGCAAACACTTCCTGGCTTAATCACTAATCAGCTTCCCACCCTGCAGGCATGGAACACCCCGTTCACATTACTCACTGCAGTGGAAGCTGATTAAACGACTAACATAACAGCTCAATATAATAAGGTGTGAGGGACACCACATTTACTGACTGTACAAATGTTAGTCACAAAACCTGACGTACCTCAGGAAGTGTGCTGAAGAGCGTGAGACCTCACCCCTCCTCTTTCACAGACCATGGCATCAAACCTGGACGGTCTGCATCCATAATGATGAGATGGCTCTCAAGACGACGATCTCACCGTCTGGTCACAAGGTCGAGTCTCTGGCAAGTACACACTGTGTACTCCAGACTTAAATGCCACCATGCTCCAATCCGTGTAGATGCACCACAGCTGTGAGTCCTGACGAGCTGCACATGATCAGCCTCAGGTGATCAGGGTGAGGTCCTGATAACTCAGCCACACAGCCACTCAGTCCTAAACGCGTGCCACCTGGAAGGAAAAACAAAAGACAGAAACAGAAGACAGAAACAAAAGGCAGCCAGGCCCCCCAGCCATACAACACATAAGGTCAATGTCATGGCCTGCAAATAGTCCGGATCTTAATCCAACTGAAAATCTTTGGTGGAAGTTGAAGAAAATGGTCCATGACAAGGCTCCAACCTGCAAAGCTGATCTGGCAACAGCAATCAGAGAACGTTGGAGCCAGATTGATGAAGAGTACTGTTTGTCACTCATTAAGTCCATGCCTCAGAGACTGCAAGCTGTTATAAAAGTCAGAGGTGGTGCAACAAAATACTAGTGATGTGTTGGAGCGTTCTTTTGTTTTTCATGATTCCATAATTTTTTCCTCCGAATTGAGTGATTCCATTTTTTTCCCTCTGCTTGGTCTAAAAAGTAACCGTTACTGACTGCCACAATTTTTTTTCCTGATTTCTTATAGTGTTTCTTAAAGCCAGAAAGTTGCCATTTGAAATGACTTTAGTTTTGTGTCGTGTGTTGTGTGGGCCGCCAGAAGAGGAGGTACTGCTGGCCCACCACCAGAGGGCGCCCTGCCTGAAGTGCGGGCTTCAGGCACGAGAGGGCGCTGCCGCCTCAGGAACAAGCCGTGGTGACAGCTGTCACCCATCATCCGTGACAGCTGTCACTAATCATCCAATCCACATCTGGAATAAAAGCAGGAAGACACCTCCACCACACTGCCGAGATATTATCTTCTACCAGAGGTAATATCCTCAGCCTTTTGTGGTATTTTGTAAACAGTTTATTGTGAGTGTTTGCAGGAGTACCGGTCCTTTTTGTGGAGGCTGTGCAAGACGGCACTCTTTTTCCTCTGAGGGATCGCTGCAACGTATTGAGTGAGAGGTGGAGGTGGAATTCCCACCAGGATTGTTACTGGGTGTTCACACACCACCCTTAACTGTCTTTGCTTTCTGCCAGCAGTACCAGATCCGACACGCCGTGACGGTGGCCATGGGGACTTCGGGACTTGGCGGCTCCAGTATTCCTCGGGTTCGTGGCAGTGGAAATCGTGTGGTTCCGGTTCGTTTCCAGACGGGCGTCTCCTATCGTCGAGCCTGCCCACACGACACCTTATTGATTGACTTTTGCACATTCTGTAATCTGCTGTTTGGTTGTGTCATTCACAACAGTAAAGTGTTATAATTTGACTCCTTCCATTGTCCGTTCATTTACGCCCCCTGTTGTGGGTCCGTGTCACTACACTTTCGCAACATCATGTCTGTGATCTGCTTTTTTTCTACAAAATTAAACAACTGAATGAACATCCTCCGAGGCCGGTGATTGCATAATTTTTTGCCAGGGGTTGTACTCAAATGAAACTGAGACAGTTTGTTGTGCTTGGAGACAGGCTCTATACGTAAAGCCTGCTGTGTGCTGCTATTTTGTCTTATCTTGCAAACTGTATGAATATTGAGCTTGAATTTGCTCACCGTTGTATAAAATGTATTGATAAGATGCACAATAGAAATAATGATGTGGGTACAATCAGCAATATGGGCCTTTATTGCTGATATCGAGATACAACCCCAATTCCAATGAAGTTGGGACGTGAATACACCAGAAAGACAAGATATTTAATGTCTGCCTCCTCTGTTAAGGCCATGTTTTCCCAAGTCACAGCTGCCTTGGTTCAATGGCTACTTGCGTGACCTTAGGCAGAAGGCGAGAGGTTTGGAACGGAAATGATGTAGCTCCAAATTAGATGTGTTGCACCTCGGTAGTCAGCTCAGATGGCGCGCTGTCACTGTCTTTTTCCTCCAGCGACAGGCCCACGTCTGGCTCCTTTTCTCCTCCGTGTTGGCCCCACTCCGTCTACTCTCCCGCGCTCCTTCTGCCTCTCTGTGCCTCCGTTTTTGTCATCGTTTTTGTCCATCATGTCCATGTCCATGTCTGCGTGCGTCCCCTTTCCGACACTGCCTGTCTGCCTTTTATCCATCACACCTGTGCTCCTCCTCCAATCAGTGCAATGTCCTCATCCCCAGCCAGTGGTGGGTGCACAGTCCACTCAGTCCCAGCTGCGTTAATTACCTGTGTCTAAAAGACAGATAATAAGATGACAGATAAAAATCACACAAATAAAACCGGACAAAATCATGTGAATAAAATTAGACACAGTTTAAACAATACTTTTCAAGAAAAGACAACTGGCTCTGTGATATACAAAACTGTGCCAGCCACCTATTTATGTCAGCCTGCTAAACACCTCATCATTACCCGAGAGAGGAGGGGCCCAGAGACTATTAATCAATGCCAATCTTTCTGGCAAAGGTCAAAAGTCCTCTCTATGTCCATTTTTGTGACCTCTGAGTGCTTCATCCTGACATCATTGGCGCCAACGTGTGCCAGTGTAACAGGTTTAATATTACTTTGAGTAATGCTTCGAATCCCACCAAATCAGTCATTAATGTTATGCACATTAGTCATAAATCAGTTATTGTGTATTAGTACCTGTTTGAATTAGGCAGTGAGTTTGTCCATTTATACTTGAACACAGCTCACGGCGCAGTGACGTAGACCCGACGCACGTGAGAGCGGGTTAATGCTGCATTTGGCTATGCAAGACGAGAGGTGCAATACTTTGGGTCCTGATAAAACATTTTTCTTGGTTGATTCACGTTTTAAAGGTGATATATTGGACATTTAGTTGAGTGAGAATGTTTTGGGGTTTTTTTTGTACCACAAAGTATTATATGGCGAATCTGAGCCGAAATCGATGTTTTATTGAATGTACAGTAAGCTAACTTGAGTTGAATTAGCTCATGTTTTGTATTAATTTTGTCTTTATTTTGCCACCTTATTTCTTGTAAAGGGAGGTGTCTTGGACCCTGATTGTATGAAGTACTCACTGCAGTTTCTCTTTTTGATACCTCAGACAGTAAATCACAGTTAATATCAGCTGGCATCTGCAATCTAACGTTACAGGTGATAGAATCCCCTTTCACTGACGCCTGATGTTTCGGCCTGGACGTTTTTGGCCTGGAGAAGGAGTGGGCTCATAAAACTGACATCAGGTGTATCCAAGAGAGAAAATCAGTTCACAGTTCGCAGAGGCGAATGTAATTTGGGTGGCACAATCCGGGCGCCAAGCCCCACGTGACTTCCTCCGCCTAACCACAGTCCAAAAACTGTCCTCCACAGCCAGCGTTCTGGACTGATGCCTGTAGGCACACCAGCCGGCCCAACATCAACCCTGCCTGTAACATCTGTCTCAACTAAGCTAATAAGCTGTTCTAGCTTATGATCAAGGCTCTAAGAGAGCCACCCTTTCTGCCAGCATCGTGCACAATTTCATAAAAACACAAGGCTCCTAAAACTCCCAAAAGTAACCCACTCCGAAAATTATCAAAGAATAAAAACAATAAAATAGAATGAGAAATAAATTAAAAATAAAATAATAAGCTAAAATTCACAACAAAAGTCAGCCAAGCTAATGCAGCTTAGCTCGGTTAGCTTAGCTTAGCTTAGCTCAGCCTATGGCGTCCTGACTTCCCCGCAGAGACGACAGGCTGACTGCTGATGTGGCGGTGGCCTCCACCGCTGCCGCGGACCTCGCTGGTGACCTCCGACGAATTGCAGGTCCAGCTGACAACTCTCCAAACAAGCCGCGGGTCCGGCTGACAGACGCTGATGAGCCGCGGGCCTGGTTAGCGACCTATAGACTGCAAGATAATTTAATAAGTTCACTGACAAGTGTAGATTTGGTTCAGAAGGAGGTTACTGGTGGCAGATCAAACTCGGTGAATTCTTGGTGACAGGAAGAATCCTTTCAGAACGTTCTCATTTTTCTTCATTCGCTGTTGGTTTCATTGACGGCAAGAATGCTCATATTGTATTTCCCAACGTCTGACAGTATGTTTTGTTAAACTTGTGACTAAAATGTCTTTTAATTTTACTCATAATATACTCATCTGAATTGTTTATGTCTGGTTATAGTCTACAAAACCTTCTTATTTTGAAGGTGCCTCTGTTCTCTCTCTACTTTGAAAGCACCTCTGTTCTCTCTTACTTTGAAGGTGCTGTCTGTTCTCCTCTCTTACTTGGAAGGCACCTCTGTTCTCTCTCTTACTTTGAAGGCACCTCTGTTCTCTCTCTTACTTTGAAGGCGCCTCTGTTCTCTCTCTTACTTTGAAGGCGCCTCTGTTCTCTCTCTTATTTTGAAGGTGCCTCTGTTCTCTTACTTTGAAAGCGCCTCTATTCTCTCTCTTATTTTGAAGGCGCATCTCTTCTCTCTCTTACTTTGAAGGCGCCTCTCTTTGCTCTCTACTTTGAAGGCGCCTTTTTTCTTTCTCTTTCTTTGAAGGTGCCTCTCTTCTCTCTCTTACTTCGAAGGCGCCTCTCTTCTTTCTCTTACTTTGAAGGCGCCTCTCTTCTCTCTCTTACTTTGAAGGCGCCTCCCTTCTTCTCTTACTTTGAAGGCGCCTCTCTTCTCTCTCTTACTTTGAAGGCTCTTCTGTTCTCTCTCTTACTTTGAAGGCACCTCGGTTCTCTCTCTTACTTGAAGGCACCTCTGTTCTCCTCTCTTACTTTGAAGGCGCCTCTATTCTCTCTCCTTATTTTGAAGGCGCCTCTGTTCTCTCTCTTACTTTGAAGGCGCCTCTGTTCTCTCTCTTATTTTGAAGGCGCCTCTGTTCTCGCTCTTACTTTGAAGGCGCCTCTGTTTTCTCTCTTACTTTGAAGGCGCCTCTGTTCGCTCTCTTACTTTGAAGGCGCCTCTGTTGTCTCTCTTATTTTGAAGGCGCCTCTGTTCTCTCTCTTACTTTGAAGGCGCTTCTGTTCTCTCTCTTACTTTGAAGGCGCCTCTCTTCTCTCTCTTACTTTGAAGGCACCTATCTTCTCTCTCTTACTTTGAAGGCACCTCTCTTCTCTCTTACTTTGAAGGCGCCTCTCTTCTCTTCTTACTTGAAGGCGCCTCTGTTCTCTCTCTTATTTTGAGGCGCATCTCTTCTCTCTCTTACTTTGAAGGCGCCTCTCTTCTCTCTCTTATTTGAAGGCGCATCTCTTCTCTCTCTTACTCTGAAGGCCGCATCTCTTCTCTCTCTTATTTTGAAGGCGCCTCTGTTCTTGCTCTTACTTTGAAGGCGCTTCTGTTCTCTCTCTTACTTTGAGGCGCCTATCTTCTCTCTCTTACTTTGAAGACGCCTCTCTTCTCTCTTACTTTGAAGGCGCCTCTGTTCGCTCTCTTACTTTGAAGGCGCCTCTGTTCTCTCTCTTATTTTGAAGGCGCCTCTGTTCTCTCTCTTACTTTGAAGGCGCCCTCTCTTCTCTCTCTACTTTGAAGGCGCCTCTCTTCTTTCTCTTACTTTGAAGGCGCCTCTCTTCTCTCTCTTACTTTGAAGGCTCTTCTGTTCTCTCTCTTACTTTGAAGGCACCTCGGTTCTCTCTCTTACTTTGAAAGCACCTCTGTTCTCTCTTACTTTGAAGGTGCTTCTGTTCTCTCTCTTACTTTGAAGGCGACCTCTATTCTCTCTCTTATTTGAAGGCGCCTCTATTCGCTCTTATTTTGAAGGCGCCTCTCTTCTCTCTCTTATTTTGAAGGCACCTCTCTTCTCTCTTACTTTGAAGGCGCCTCTGTTCTCTCTTATTTTGAAGGCGCATCTCTTCTCTCTCTTACTTTGAAGGCGCCTCTCTTCTCTCTCTTATTTTGAAGGCGCATCTCTTCTCTCTCTTACTTTGAAGGCGCCTTTTTTCTTTCTCTTGCTTTGAAGGCGTCTCTCTTCTTTCTCTTGCTTTGAAGGCGTCTCTCTTCTTTCTCTTACTTTGAAGGCGCCTCTGTTTCTCGCTCTTATTTTGAAGGCACCTCTGTTCTCTCTCTTACTTTGAAGGCGCTTCTGTTCTCTCTCTTACTTTGAAGGCGCCTCTGTTTTCTCTCTTACTTTGAAGACGCCTCTCTTCACTCTCTTACTTTGAAGGCGCCTCTGTTCGCTCTCTTACTTTGAAGGCGCCTCTGTTTCCTGTCTTACTTTGAAGGCACCTCTTTTCCCTCTCTTACTTTGAAGGCGCCTCTGTTCTCTCTTACTTTGAAGGCACTTCAACTTCAACTTCAACTTTTTTTCTTATATAGCGCCAAATCACAACAAACAGTTGCCCCAAGGCGCTCCATATTGTAAGGCAAGCCCATACAATAATTATGAAAAACCCCAACGGTCAAAACGACCCCCCTATGAGCAAGCACCTGGCAACAGTGGGAAGGAAAAACTCCCTTTTAACAGGAAGAAACCTCCAGCAGAACCAGGCTCAGGGAGGGGCAGTCTTCTGCTGAGACTGGTTGGGGCTGAGGGAAAAAAAGAGAAAGAAACAGTGCATCATGGGAACCCCCCCACAATCTACGTCTAAAGCAGCATAACCAAGGGATGGTCCAGGGTCACCCGATCCAGCCCTAACTATAAGCCTTAGCGAAAAGGAAAGTTTTAAGCCTAATCTTAAAAGTAGAGAGGGTATCTGTCTCCCTGATCTGAATTGGGAGCTGGTTCCACAGGAGAGGAGCCTGAAAGCTGAAGGCTCTGCCTCCCATTCTACTCTTACAAACCCTAGGAACTACAAGTAAGCCCGCAGTCTGAGAGCGAAGCGCTCTAATGGGGTAATATGGTACTACGAGGTCCCTAAGATAAGATGGGACCTGATTATTCAAAACCTTATAAGTAAGAAGAAGAATTTTAAATTCTATTCTAGAATTAACAGGAAGCCAATGAAGAGAGGCCAATATGGGTGAGATATGCTCTCTCCTGCTAGTCCCCGTCAGTACTCTAGCTGCAGCATTCTGAATCAACTGAAGGCTTTTTAGGGAACTTTTAGGACAACCTGATAATAATGAATTACAATAGTCCAGCCTAGAGGAAATAAATGCATGAATTAGTTTTTCAGCATCACTCTGAGACAAGACCTTTCTGATTTTAGAGATATTGCGTAAATGCAAAAAGGCAGTCCTACATATTTGTTTAATATGCGCTTTGAATGACATATCCTGATCAAAAATGACTCCAAGATTTCTCACAGTATTACTAGAGGTCAGGGTAATGCCATCCAGAGTAACGATCTGGTTAGACACCATGCTTCTAAGATTTGTGGGGCCAAGTACAATAACTTCAGTTTTTATCTGAGTTTAAAAGCAGGAAATTAGAGGTCATCCATGTCTTTATGTCTGTAAGACAATCCTGCAGTTTAGCTAATTGGTGTGTGTCCTCTGGCTTCATGGATAGATAAAGCTGGGTATCATCTGCGTAACAATGAAAATTTAAGCAATACCGTCTAATAATACTGCCTAAGGGAAGCATGTATAAAGTGAATAAAATTGGTCCTAGCACAGAACCTTGTGGAACTCCATAATTAACTTTAGTCTGTGAAGAAGATTCCCCATTTACATGAACAAACTGTAATCTATTAGACAAATATGATTCAAACCACCGCAGCGCAGTGCCTTTAATACCTATGACATGCTCTAATCTCTGTAATAAAATTTTATGGTCAACAGTATCAAAAGCAGCACTGAGGTCCAACAGAACAAGCACAGAGATAAGTCCACTGTCCGAAGCCATAAGAAGATCATTTGTAACCTTCACTAATGCTGTTTCTGTACTATGATGAATTCTAAAACCTGACTGAAACTCTTCAAATAGACCATTCCTCTGCAGGTGATCAGTTAACTGTTTTACAACTACCCTCTCAAGAATCTTTGAGAGAAAAGGAAGGTTGGAAATTGGCCTATAATTAGCTAAGATAGCTGGGTCAAGTGATGGCTTTTTAAGTAATGGTTTAATTACTGCCACCTTAAAGGCCTGTGGTACATAACCAACTAACAAAGATAGATTGATCATATTTAAGATTGAAGCATTAAATAATGGTAGGACTTCCTTGAGCAGCCTGGCAGGAATGGGGTCCAATAAACATGCCGATGGTTTGGACGAAGCAACCAATGAAAATAACTCAGACAGAACAACCGGAGAGAAAGAGTCTAACCAAATACCGGCATCACTGAAAGCAGCCAAAGATAACGATACATCTTTGGGATGGTTATGAGTAATTTTTTCTCTAATAGTCAAAATTTTGTTAGCAAAGAAAGTCATGAAGTCATTACTAGTTAAAGTTAATGGAATACTCAGCTCAATAGAGCTCTGACTCTTTGTCAGCCTAGCTACAGTGCTGAAAAGAAACCTGAGGTTATTCTTATTTTCTTCAATTAGTGATGAGTAGAAAGATGTCCTAGCTTTACGGAGGGCTTTTTTATAGAGCAACAACTCTTTTTCCAGGCTAAGTGAAGATCTTCTAAGTTAGTGAGACGCCATTTCCTCTCCAACTTACGGGTTATCTGCTTTAAGCTACGAGTTTGTGAGTTATACCACGGAGTCAGACACTTCTGATTTAAAGCTCTCTTTTTCAGAGGAGCTACAGCATCCAAAGTTGTCTTCAATGAGGATGTAAACTATTGACGAGATACTCTAACTCCCTTACAGAGTTTAGGTAGCTACTCTGCACTGTGTTGGTATATGACATTAGAGAACATAACGAAGGAATCATATCCTTAAACCTAGTTACAGCGCTTTCTGAAAGACTTCTAGTGTAATGAAACTTATTCCCCACTGCAGGGTAGTCCATCAGGGTAAATGTAAATGTTATTAAAAAATGATCAGACAGAAGGGAGTTTTCAGGGAATACTGTTAAGTCTTCTATTTCCATACCATAAGTCAGAACAAGATCTAAGATATGATTAAAGTGGTGGGTGGACTCATTTACTTTTTGAGCAAAGCCAATAGAGTCTAATAATAGATTAAATGCAGTGTTGAGGCTGTCATTCTCAGCATCTGTGTGGATGTTAAAATCGCCCACTATAATTATCTTATCTGAGCTAAGCACTAAGTCAGACAAAAGGTCTGAAAATTCACAGAGAAACTCACAGTAACGACCAGGTGGACGATAGATAATAACAAATAAAACTGGTTTTTGGGACTTCCAATTTGGATGGAAAAGACTAAGAGACAAGCTTTCAAATGAATTAAAGCTCTGTCTGGGTTTTTGATTAATTAATAAGCTGGAATGGAAGATTGCTGCTAATCCTCCGCCCCGGCCCGTGCTACGAGCATTCTGACAGTTAGTGTGACTCGGGGGTGTTGACTCATTTAAACTAACATTCATCCTGCTGTAACCAGGTTTCTGTTAGGCAGAATAAATCAATACGTTGCTCAATTATTATATCATTTACCAACAGGGACTTAGAAGAGAGAGACCTAATGTTAATAGACCACATTTAACTGTTTTAGTCTGTGGTGCAATTGAAGGTGCTATATTATTTTTTCTTTTTGAATTTTTATGCTTAAATAGATTTTTGCTGGTTATTGGTGGTCTGGGAGCAGGCACTGTCTGTTCTCTCTCTTACTTTGAAGGCACCTCTGTTCTCTCTCTTACTTTGAAGGCACCTCTGTTCTCTCTCTTACTTTGAAGGCGCCTCTGTTCTCTCTCTTACTTTGAAGGCGCCTCTGTTTCCTGTCTTATTTTGAAGGCGCCTCTTTTCCCTCTCTTACTTTGAAGGCGCCTCTGTTCTCTCTTACTTTGAAGGTGCTTCTGTTCTCTCTCTTACTTTGAAGGCACCTCTGTTCTCTCTCTTACTTTGAAGGCACCTCTGTTCTCTCTCTTACTTTGAAGGCGCCTCTGTTCTCTCTCTTACTTTGAAGACGCCTCTGTTCGCTCTCTTACTTTGAAGGCGCCTCTGTTTCCTGTCTTACTTTGAAGGCGCCTCTTTTCCCTCTCTTACTTTGAAGGCGCCTCTGTTCTCTCTCTTACTTTGAAGGCACCTCTCTTCTCTCTCTTACTTTGAAGGTGCCCTTGTTTCCTGTTTTACTTTGAATGCCCCTCTTTTCCCTCTCTTACTTTGAAGGCGCCTCTCTTCTCTCTCTTACTTTGAAGGCACCTCTGTTTCCTGTCTTACTTTGAAGGCATCTCTTTTCCTTCTCTTACTTGAAGGCGCCTCTGTTCGCTCTCTTACTTTGAAGGCGCCTCTGTTCTCTCTTACTTTGAAGGCGACTCTGTTTCCTGTCTTACTTTGAAGGCGCCTCTTTTCCCTCTCTTACTTTGAAGGCGCCTCTCTCCTCTCTCTTACTTTGAATGCTCCTCTTTTCTCTCTCTTACTTTGAAGGCGCCTCTGTTTTCTGTCTTACTTTGAAGGCGCCTCTGTTCTCTCTCTTACTTTGAAGGCGCCTCTTTTCGCTCTCTTATTTTGAAGGCTCCTCTGTCCTCTCTCTTACTTTGACGTCGTCTCTGTTCCGTCTCTTACTTTGAAGTCGTCTCTGTTCTCTCTCTTTTGGAAGGTGCTTCTTTTCCCTCTCTTACTTTGAAGGCGCCTCTGTTCTCTCTCTTACTTTGAAGGCGCCTCTTTTCGCTCTCTTATTTTGAAGGCTCCTCTGTCCTCTCTCTTACTTGACGTCGTCTCTGTTCTCTCTCTTTTGGAAGGTGCTTCTTTTCCCTCTTTTACTTTGAAGGCGCCTCTGTTTCCGGCCCTTAGCTTAGCTTGCTAGCTGTGAGCAGCAGTGTTCGTGTCTGTGACTCTGTGGTTCTTTTGTTGTTTTGTGACGGAGTTTGTTTTAGAAAAAGTTGGTGTCGTTGTGTGAAAATGTCTAAAGTCCAAATGCTGAGAGCGTTGGTGAAGCAGCGACTAACTGCGGCTGCTGAAGAGATATTTGGGCTGTTTGAAAGAACCATAGCAGAGTACGAGGAGGAACTTTGTCGTTCCAAAGAGGAGAACCACCGACAGCGACACCTGCTGGACGCCGTCTTTAACCCTGAAGGTGATGACATTCAGGGGTTTGGGAGGTTTTGTCATTTGGTTCTAGTTTCAGCTGAGTTGAAGAACAGCTGTCATAGTTTTCGGTGTTTCCAGACGGTTTCAGCTCCTTCCTGTTTTTTCTTTTTTGTTGGTCTTGTCTGTTGCCTCTCTGAGTGCAATATGCATCATGACGTTTGGCCGTTAAAAGTTTTTTCCTCCTCATACAAAATCCACAGAATATGTTAATTTAACCACTTTTCTGCAGATTGCCCAAATTAAATTGTGTCCAGTAACCCTCTGACGGTACTTACGGTCTGTGGTTCCACCCACCGCTCAGCCGTTTTCTCATCTGTTTTCTCTTCAGATTTCTGTCTCTGTGCACTCACGGTGCACACCGTGTGTGTGCTGCTCTGAAGAAATGACTTGACTGGTTCGCCTTGGGGTTCCCCTGGAGGAGCTGGGGGAGGTGTGTGTGGATCGGGAGGTCTGGGCGGCTTTGCTTGAGCTGCTGCCCCCACGACTCGATTCCGGATAAAGCGGAAGAAAATGGATGGCTGGATGGACGGTTGAGTCATTAGATTAGATTAGACAGAACTTTATTGATCCATTGGGAAGATTCCCTCAGGGAAATTGTGGTTCCAGCATGATTGTATAGCAGCACACAGGGTAAGAAGCACACAGAGTATCAAAAATGAAAGTATAAAAGAAAAATAGTTTGCAAGTATAAATACCAGACATACTGCTCGCTACTAGTTTACTGGCTCCTACTGTTGATCTCCATCCCGTCCTCTGTCTTCCTGTTCCTCCTCCTCCCCCTCAGTGAGGAGTTGTACAGTCTGATGGTCTGAGGGACAAAGGAGTTTTTCAGTCTGTTGGTCCTGCACTTGGGAAGGAGCAGTCTGTGTCTGAAGAAGCTCCTCTGGTTGTTGGTCACGGTGTGCAGAGGCTGACTGGCATCGTCCAGAATGTCCAGAAGTTTGTCCAGTGTTCTCTTCTCTGCCACCGTCACCAGAGAGTCCAGCTTCATGCCAACCACAGAGCCACATTGAAATGTCACATTTAAACTTTGATCCAATTTTACAAAAGATAAAAAATAACTTGCACAAGTGGAATAAAATTTTTAATAAATACAACACACTGGTTAAGGAGTTTCTCTGTGATGGGAAAAGGCCCAGGATTAAGTTAACTAAGCTATGTTTACCCAGGGACAAGGGAGGGTTGGCCTTACCTGTCCCAAGATTGTTCTATATGTCCTTTGAGATGGCGAAACTTGCCCTACATTGGACTGAACAATACAGTTTAGACCGGGCTGTTCTAGAATAATCTTTATCCTTGGGAGTCCTGTGCACCAACAGCATTTCTTGTATATTCGTCCGTGAATTGTTCTGTGAATTATTTCTGTAATTTATGTCTGTATCATGGACCAAGCAGAGGGTCACCCCTTTGAGTCTGGTCTGCTTGAGGTTTCTTCCTCAGAGGGAGTTTTTCCTTACCACTGTTGCTCTGGGGGTTGGTAAGGTTAGACCTTACCTGTGTGAAGCGCCTTGAGGCAACTCTGTTGTGATTTGGCGCTATATAAAGGAAATAAATTGAAATCCTTCCCTTTTACACCCATAGAGCTCCTGTCTCAAATATCAGGTCGAATCTCTAACCCTGTTGCGCTGCATTCTAAAGAAGTTTGGATGAAGATGCACAAAATGCTTAAATTATCTAATTGTAATCAGTCATATTCGTCCTTGTGGCAAAATCCTACAGTCTGTGTTGGTAAATCAAATCAAATCAATTTTATTTATATAGCGCCAAATCACAACAAACAGTTGCCTCAAGGCGCTTTATATTGTAAGGCAAAAGCCATACAATAATTGCGGAAAAACCCCAACAGTCAAAACGACCCCCTGTGAGCAAGCACTTGGCGACAGTGGGAAGGAAAAACTCCCTTTTAACAGGAAGAAACCTCCAGCAGAACCAGGCTCAGGGAGGGGCAAGTCTTCTTCTGGGACTGGTTGGGACTGAGGGAGAGAACCAGGAAAAAGACATGCTGTGGAGGGGAGCAGAGATCAATCACTAATGATTAAATGCAGAGTGTTGCATACAGAGCAAAAAGAGAAAGAAACACTCAGTGCATCATGGGAACCCCCCAGCAGTCTAAGTCTATAGCAGCATAACTAAGGGATGGTTCAGGGTCACCTGATCCAGCCCTACCTATAAGCTTTAGCAAAAAGGAAAGTTTTAAGCCTAATCTTAAAAGTAGAGAGGGTGTCTGTCTCCCTGATCTGAATTGGGAGCTGGTTCCACAGGAGAGGAGCCTGAAAGCTGAAGGCTCTGCCTCCCATTCTACTCTTACAAACCCTAGGAACTACAAGTAAGCCTGCAGTCTGAGAGCGAAGTGCTCTATTGGGGTGATATGGTACTATGAGGTCCCTAAGATAAGATGGGACCTGATTATTCAAAACCTTATAAGTAAGAAGAAGAATTTTAAATTCTATTCTAGAATTAACAGGAAGCCAATGAAGAGAGGCCAATATGGGTGAAATATGCTCTCTCCTTCTAGTCCCCGTCAGTACTCTAGCTGCAGCATTTTGAATTAACTGAAGGCTTTTCAGGGAACTTTTAGGACAACCTGATAATAATGAATTACAATAATCCAGCCTAGAGGAAATAAATGCATGAATTAGTTTTTCAGCATCACTCTGAGACAAGACCTTTCTGATTTTAGAGATATTGCGCAAATGCAAAAAAGCAGTCCTACATATTTGTTTAATATGCGCATTGAATGACATATCCTGATCAAAAATGACTCCAAGATTTCTCACAGTATTACTAGAGGTCAGGGTAATGCCATCCAGAGTAAGGATCTGGTTAGACACCATGTTTCTAAGATTTGTGGGGCCAAGTACAATAACTTCAGTTTTATCTGAGTTTAAAAGCAGGAAATTAGAGGTCATCCATGTCTTTATGTCTGTAAGACAATCCTGCAGTTTAACTAATTGGTGTGTGTCCTCTGGCTTCATGGATAGATAAAGCTGGGTATCATCTGCGTAACAATGCAAATTTAAGCAATTCTTTCTAATAATACTGCCTAAGGGAAGCATGTATAAAGTGAATAAAATTGGTCCTAACACAGAACCTTGTGGAACTCCATAATTAACCTTAGTCTGTGAAGAAGATTCCCCATTTACATGAACAAATTGTAATCTATTAGACAAATATGATTCAAACCACCGCAGCGCAGTGCCTTTAATACCTATGGCATGCTCTAATCTCTGTAATAAAATTTTATGGTCAACAGTATCAAAAGCAGCACTGAGGTCTAACAGAACAAGCACAGAGATGAGTCCACTGTCCGAGGCCATAAGAAGATCATTTGTAACCTTCACTAATGCTGTTTCTGTACTATGATGAATTCTAAACCCTGACTGAAACTCTTCAAATAGACCATTCCTCTGCAGATGATCAGTTAGCTGTTTTACAACTACCCTTTCAAGAATTTTTGAGAGAAAAGGAAGGTTGGAGATTGGCCTATAATTAGCTAAGATAGCTGGGTCAAGTGATGGCTTTTTAAGTAATGGTTTAATTACTACCACCTTAAAAGCCTGTGGTACATAGCCAACTAATAAAGATAGATTGATCATATTTAAGATCGAAGCTTTAATTAATGGTAGGGCTTCCTTGAGCAGCCTGGTAGGAATGGGGTCTAACAGACATGTTGATGGTTTGGAGGAAGTAACTAATGAAAATAACTCAGACAGAACAATCGGAGAGAAAGAGTCTAACCAAATACCGGCATCACTGAAAGCAGCCAAAGATAACGATATGTCTTTGGGATGGTTATGAGTAATTTTTTCTCTAATAGTTAAAGCAAAGAAAGTCATGAAGTCATTACTAGTTAAAGTTAAAGGAATACTCGGCTCAATAGAGCTCTGACTCTTTGTCAGCCTGGCTACAGTGCTGAAAAGAAACCTGGGGTTGTTCTTATTTTCTTCAATTAGTGATGAGTAGTAAGATGTCCTAACTTTACGGAGGGCTTTTTTATAGAGCAACAGACTCTTTTTCCAGGCTAAGTGAAGATCTTCTAAATTAGTGAGATGCCATTTCCTCTCCAACTTACGGGTTATCTGCTTTAAGCTACGAGTTTGTGAGTTATACCACAGAGTCAGGCACTTCTGATTTAAAGCTCTCTTTTTCAGAGGAGCTACAGCATCCAAAGTTGTCCTCAATGAGGATATAAAACTATTGACGAGATACTCTATCTCCCTTACAGAGTTTAGGTAGCTACTCTGCCCTGTGTTGGTATATGGCATTGGAGAACATAAAGAAGGAATCATATCCTTAAACCTAGTTACAGCGCTTTCTGAAAGACTTCTACTGTAATGAAACTTATTCCCCACTGCTGGGTAGTCCATCAGAGTAAATGTAAAAGTTATTAAGAAATGATCAGACAGAAGGGAGTTTTCAGGGAATACTGTTAATTCTTCAATTTCCATACCATAAGTCAGAACAAGATCTAAGATATGATTAAAGTGGTGGGTGGACTCATTTACATTTTGAGCAAAGCCAATTGAGTCTAATAATAGATTAAATGCAGTGTTGAGGCTGTCATTCTCAGCATCTGTGTGGATGTTAAAATCGCCCACTATAATTATCTTATCTGAGCTAAGCACTAAGTCAGACAAAAGGTCTGAAAATTCACAGAGAAACTCACAGTAACGACCAGGTGGACGATAGATAATAACAAATAAAACTGGTTTTTGGGACTTCCAATTTGGATGGACAAGACTAAGAGACAAGCTTTCAGATGAATTAAAGCTCTGTCTGGGTTTTTGATTAATTAATAAGCTGGAGTGGAAGATTGCTGCTAATCCTCTGCCTCGGCCCGTGCTACGAGCATTCTGACAGTTAGTGTGACTCGGGGGTGTTGACTCATTTAAACTAACATATTCATCCTGCTGTAACCAGGTTTCTGTAAGGCAGAATAAATCAATATGTTGATCAATTATTATATCATTTACTAACAGGGACTTAGAAGAGAGAGATCTAATGTTTAATAGACCACATTTAACTTTTAGTCTGTGGTGCAGTTGAAGGTGCTATATTATTTTTTCTTTTTGAATTTTTATGCTTAAATAGATTTTTGCTGGTTATTGGTGGTCTGGGAGCAGGCACCGTCTCTACGGGGATGGGGTAATGAGGGGATGGCAGGGGGAGAGAAGCTGCAGAGAGGTGTGTAAGACTACAACTCTGCTTCCTGGTCCCAACCCTGGATAGTCACGGTTTGGAGGATTTAAGAAAATTGGCCAGATTTCTAGAAATGAGAGCTGCTCCATCCAAAGTGGGATGGATGCCGTCTCTCCTAACAAGACCAGGTTTTCCCCAGAAGCTTTGCCAATTATCTACACTGAACAAAAATATAAACGCAACACTTTTGGTTTTGCTCCCATTTTGTATGAGATGAACTCAAAGATCTAAAACTTTTTCCACATACACAATATCACCATTTCCCTCAAATATTGTTCACAAACCAGTCTAAATCTGTGATAGTGAGCACTTCTCCTTTGCTGAGATAATCCATCCCACCTCACAGGTGTGCCATATCAAGATGCTGATTAGACACCATGATTAGTGCACAGGTGTGCCTTAGACTGTCCACAATAAAAGGCCACTCCGAAAGGTGCAGTTTTATCACACAGCACAATGCCACAGATGTTGCAAGATTTGAGGGAGCGTGCAATTGGCATGCTGACACTCGGACAGCTGCTGAAACAATTGGTTTGCATAACCAAATAATTTCTGCACAAACTGTCAGAAACCGTCTCAGGGAAGCTCATCTGCATGCTCATCGTCCTCATCGGGGTCTCGACCTGACTCCAGTTCGTCGTCGTAACCGACTTGAGTGGGCAGATGCTCACATTCGCTGGCGTTTGGCACGTTGGAGAGGTGTTCTCTTCACGGATGAATCCCGGTTCACACTGTCCAGGGCAGATGGCAGACAGCGTGTGTGGCGTCGTGTGGGTGAGCGGTTTTCTGATGTCAATGTTGTAGATCGAGTGGCCCATGGTGGCGGTGGGATTATGGTATGGGCAGGCATCTGTTATCAATCAATCAATCAATCAATTTTTTTATATAGCGCCAAATCACAACAAACAGTTGCCCCAAGGCGCTTTATATTGTAAGTCAAGGCCATACAATAATTATGTAAAACCCCAACGGTCAAAACGACCCCCTGTGAGCAAGCACTTGGCTACAGTGGGAAGGAAAAACTCCCTTTTAACAGGAAGAAACCTCCAGCAGAACCAGGCTCAGGGAGGGGCAGTCTTCTGCTGGGACTGGTTGGGGCTGAGGGAGAGAACCAGGAAAAAGAAATGCTGTGGAGGTGAGCAGAGATCGATCACTAATGATTAAATGCAGAGTGGTGCATACAGAGCAAAAAGAGAAAGAAACAGTGCATCATGGGAACCCCCCAGCAGTCTACGTCTATAGCAGCATAACTAAGGGATGGTTCAGGGTCACCTGATCCAGCCCTAACTATAAGCTTTAGCAAAAAGGAAAGTTTTAAGCCTAATCTTAAAAGTAGAGAGGGTGTCTGTCTCCCTGATCTGAATTGGGAGCTGGTTCCACAGGAGAGGAGCCTGAAAGCTGAAGGCTCTGCCTCCCATTCTACTCTTACAAACCCTAGGAACTACAAGTAAGCCTGCAGTCTGAGAGCGAAGCGCTCTATTGGGGTGATATGGTACTACGAGGTCCCTAAGATAAGATGGGACCTGATTATTCAAAACCTTATAAGTAAGAAGAAGAATTTTAAATTCTATTCTAGAATGAACAGGAAGCCAATGAAGAGAGGCCAATATGGGCCTCTCTTCACTGTAATAATAACACTGTGTTGGAAATGTCAAAGTGATAACGGCACCCTGATAGACTGCCTGTGGGAATGTCCAGTTATCAAAAGCTTCTGGGTGATTGTTGTACGTATTCTAAGTGATTGGTTCGAAAGAACTGTGCCACTCTGTCCAAGACTGTGCTTACTGGGTGATGAAGGACAGATAGCTAACATATCAAAGGGTAAATTCTCTGTTGTCCTGGATTATTCTTAAACACTGGAAACCCCCAAAGCCCACAGTTTAAAGAATGGGTAAATATGATGATAAAGACTGCTTCACACGAATGTGTGCTTTATAAGTTAAATAACTTATTGCTTAGTGTTGCTCGTCAGCAGGATGATGGCTTATTTTCTTCCTTGTATTTCTTTCTATTTTACTTATTCTGTTTAATTTATTTTTTTCTTTCTAAGAGCTTCCACGTCTTGTAGTGCCATGGATATAAGTCCTTCACTAGGCTCCTGTTTTCCTCCTCTCTGTCATCCCTGATGCATCCAACAATGACTGTGTCATCTGCAAACTTCTGGATGTGACACAGCTCAAAGTTGTAGCAGAAGTCAGAAGTGAACAAAAAAGGGGCCAGCACTGTGCCCTGGGGTGCTCCAGTGCTGCTGATCACAGTGTCAGACGCTGTGTCTCTCAGCCTGACATACTGCAGCCTGTTGGTGAGGTAGCCGGAGATCCAAGTGACCAGGAAGGGGTCCACTCACATCCTGTTCAGTTTGTCCTGAAGCACAAGGTGCTGGATGGTGTTGAAGGCACTCGAGAAGTCCAGGAAGAGAACCCTCACTGTGCCGCTTCCCTTATCCAGGTGTGAGTGGACTCAGTGTAGCAGGTAGAGGATGGTGTCCTCCACACCAACACCTGCCCGGTATGCAAACTGCAAACAGTCCTGGGTGTGTTGAACCTGGGGTTTGAGGAAGAGCCGCTCCAATGTCTCCATCAGGTGTGAAGTGAGTGTCACTGGTCAGAAGTCATTTAGCTCACTGGGCCGGTTCTTCTTAGGAACTGGAATGATGCATTATGTCTTCCACAGGGTGGGCACTCTCCCTCGCTGCAGGCTGAGGTTGAAAATGCATTGTAGCGGTTCTCCCAGTTCAGCCGCACAGGTCTTCAGTAGTCGGGACACACCTTGTCTGGGCCTGTCGCTTTCATGATGTGTGTTCAGTCTGTGTCTGAGAAAGGCTGCACCATCACAATAAGACAACTGTAAATTCAGGAAATTCTGTGCTCCTTAATACAGAAATGATCTGTTAAAATCTCAAAATCAGCCTGGGTCCACAGAGAACAGCAAAAAATGTTGATGTGTGTGTGTGTGTGTATTGCAGATGTTCCACAACCATTGGTGGGTAAACAAGAGATTCCTCCTGAACATCAAATCTGGATCTCCAGCCTGGACCAGGAGAACCCAGAACATTTAGACATTAAAGACGAAAAGGAGGAACTTGGGACCAGTCAGGATGGAGAACAGCTTGAACTGGAGGAGAATGATGTCACCAACTTCATGTTGACTCATGTTGCTGTGAAGAGTGAAAATGCTGAAGCAAAACCTCAGAGCCAAGCTGAGGAGATCCAAGAAGCCAAACCTCGAGCTGGCAGCTCAAGTGAACACATAAAAATCGGACCAGAACCAGACACAAAATTACATCTGGATTCTTACGACGAGGCTGCAGAATCTAAAACGGAGACTGAACACAGTGATGACTGGAAAGAGACCAGAAAGCCTCAGTTCACTTTAAATTCTGCAGGAAATAATGACAGAATGTTCAATTCTGGAGAGAAACCATTTAGCTGCTCTGAGTGTGGCAAAAGAATAAGACACAAGACGTCTCTGAAAGCCCACATGAGTCTTCACACTGAACGGAAATCATTTAGCTGTTCAGAGTGTAACAAAACATTTAGACACAAGAACGATCTGACGAGACATCTTAGGATTCACACTGGAGAGAAACTGTCTCGTTGCTCGGTTTGTGGCAAAATTTTCATTCACTTGTCAACACTGACTGTCCACATGAGATGTCATACAGGATAAAAACCGTTCAGCTGTTCCATTTGTAAAAGACGTTTTAGGCAGAGGGGGCAAGTTGTGCTACACATGAGAGGCCACACAGGAGGTGGGTTGGAGTTCCTACTGGACATTTGCCTCAAATGTCCTCGGTCCCACTGTGAAGAGGGTTTGCGGGGAGAGATCTCTGTATGAGGACGTTCAGTGAAAACGAACCCTAGCTAAAAACTCCACAAAGCAAATATGGAAAAGTCGAAAAATGGCAAATTGTACTGGCCGGATGTCTCCCAGGATAAAAAGGTCCCCAAAGCACGCCTAGGCACCAGGGTGTGTGAGGAAAGTAATGGTGCAACTTCTCTTAGTGCTGCAGGGAATGATCTCCCCTGCGAGAGCACTCAACTGGATAACCCATCAGATCAGCATAGCTCTGATCCTGGACTCCAGCAGCAACAGCCTCAAAGGCCAAAAAGAAATCTACGAAAATACACCACTGTTACTTGGACCATTGAAGAGAAGAAAACAATCTTCTACTGCTTCGCTTACTCAAGACATGAGAAGTGGGGCAGGAGAAAAAAAGGCAGTATTTGAGGAGAAGATAAAAGAAGCGGATTTACCAATGGAAAAGAAAGAAGCCACCACAACTGCAAAATTACAATCGATTGCCTCTCAAGTTACAAAATATTTGACAGCAGAGGACATAGAAGAAATAAAGGAAGAAGCCCACAATGAAGTAATAAAGGATCATCAGTCGATGGAGGAGGGGAAACGGCTTGAGTTTGAGGGGAGTCAGTGGAAGAGGGAGGAAGAGTGGGTATTGTTGTGGGCAATCGAATATGCGAAAATAAAATACACCAACCAGAGAGAACGAAGTAAAGAGTGGCAAAGAATATTTTACCATCATTGCCTAAGTAAAAAAGATATACCAAGGGGCCGACTTACCACCCAGAAACACAACTTTATTGTACAAAAGCATTTCACGGATATTGAACTACATGAGAGGCTGAGCAAATGGTCAAGGAAGGCATTTGCCCCCTTACACAACCCATTGCACCACCAAAAAGAACATCAGATCAAGCCAGCCTCACACCAAAAGAGAAGTCGGAATCAGGCACCAACACAACAAGATGGGAATCAAACACCACCCCCACAAAAAAGAAACCAGGCATTGTCTCACCAAAAAACAAGCCATACACCAATTTGCCCAGAAAACAATATACAGACTCATTTGGACCTAGAGCAACTAGAGTTGGAAGAAGAATTGGCAAATAAAATTGAGGAAATGAGGAGAATTGAAATAGATGAGCGCCCTAAATTGATAAAATTAAAGGAGAATAAAAAGTTCAAAAGTATGCTGCAGAAAGTCAACCTGGGATTGACTAAACTGGTTCCACAAGGAACCACATTATCAGAAATAAATTGTGTAAATTATGGAGCGGCATGGTACATACAAAGTAAATTAGTTCCCTATTATTCGGACAGAACAATCAAAATCAGGAAAAGGAATAGCGTGCTGCGGTGGAAAAAGACATTACAACAGAAAATTAGTCGCCTCAGAGCAGAGATCTCCCAGATGTCGATATTTCTGGGAGGCCAAAGTCATAAAAGGAACCTTCTTCGAAAAGTCTATCGCATTAAAAGAAAATACAATATTGAAGATAAACAACTGGCTGCGAGGCTGGCTGAGCACCAAGCCATAGTGAAAGCATTAGCCGCTAAAATTAGAAACAAAGATAAGAAAATAAAGGCCCAACAGATAAACAAGCAGTTTGCAAACAACCCTAGACTAGTCTATAGAAATATGGTAAATGATACAGTAGAAGTACAACAGCCACCTGAGAGAGAAGAAGTTGAGAGGTTCTGGAGACCACTGTTTGAAGACACTAAACAGCACCAAGAGGCTGAGTGGTTGAAATAATAAAACGGAAAAACAAAGATAAACAGCAAATGCCAGCAATGATCATAACTGAAGAATTGATAAGAAATAAAATTCATGAATATAGTAACTTTAAGGCACCTGGCATTGATAAAGTCCCAAATTTTTGGTTAAAAAGACTGACAGCACTGCACCACCATTATGCCGCGGCTTTCACAAAAATATTGAACGGAAAAGAGGACACACCAGACTGGCTATCGACTGGGAACACAACCCTACTCCCAAAGACCAAGGAAACGCAGCTCCCCAACAAGTATAGACCCATCTGTTGCTTAACAACAACTTATAAATGGCTGACAGGAATTATAGCCGATGCCGTTTATGAACATTTGGACACTGGTGGCTACCTGGAGAATGAGCAGAAAGGTTGTTTCAGAAAAAGATTAGGTGCTAAAGACCAGTTATTGATAGACAATGCTATCCTGGAGGACTGCAAAAGAAGGAGGAGAAACCTCAGCATGGCTTCTTGGATTGACTACAAAAAGGCATTTGATAATGTCCCACATTCATGGATTATGAGATGCCTAGAATTGTATAACATCAATAAGGAAGTAAGATCTCTCTTGAAAACACAAATGAATAAGTGGAACACCACCATCACTCTAAACCATGCAGAGGGGCAGATAATAATCCCAGACATAAAAGTGACGCGAGGGATATTCCAGGGAGATAGTCTCTCTCCACTCCTTTTTTGTCTTAGTATTGATCCATTAAGCAAGATCCTCAAGGAATTGGACATCGGGTATGACTTAGATGGAGGTAGAGGAAGAAAACATAAACAGGTGGTGAGTCACCTTCTGTTTATGGACGACTTGAAGATATTTGCAGATTCAAAGAGGGGACTCAGGAGATTAGTGGAGGCAGTCCATACGTTTTCTAAGGAAATCGGTATGGAATTTGGGCTGGATAAGTGCTCTAAATGTACAATCAGAGGTGGTAAAAAGCAGGTCACAGAAAATATACAGTTGGATGAGGGGAACGTTATTGAAGATTTGGCTGAGGATTCCACGTACAAATATTTGGGAATTGAAGAAAATACTACAATAGAGCATAAAAAAATGAGAGAGAAAGTAACACAAGAATACTTGAACCGCTTAAAGAAGATCTGTAAATCAGAATTGACACCAAAGAACAAGATCACAGCCATAAACCAGTTTGCATTGCCTGTGTTGAGCTATGGCTTTGGCATAGTAGACTGGCCACAGGGTGACCTTAACAAATTAGATACTAAAACTAGGAAGATGCTCACCCTACATAAAATTACATACAGAAATCAATGTATGGATAGAATATATCTCCCTCGTCGAGAAGGCGGCTTAGGTCTAGTGGAGATCAACCAGGCTTATAGAGCATCTATAATAAGTATTGGGCAGTACTTAAAGAGCTCTCAAGAAGAAGTTATGAAAAAGGTTATGCAACATCATATTAAGTCTATGCCACAACAGACCTCTATTATAAAACTGGCAGAAAACTTTGGCGGAGATCTTTTGCGAGAGAGAGAAAGCAATGAGCTGACACCTGCTACGACACTAGCAAGACTGGTCAGGGAAAAATACAGCAAAAGAGAACAAAAACATCGAATGAACAGATGGAAACAGCACAAAAAGGCTGGCCGATTCCAAGAAGAACTTGAAAAAGAATACATAGACAAAGAAGGATCTGTGCGGTGGCTTACAAACGGAGAACTTGGTTTTGATGGGGAAAGAATTATAGTTGGAGCGCAAGACCAAGGACTATTAACAAATGGCTTCAAAAAAATGGCAGGAATATCACAGAATGATCAATGCCGTTTCTGTCATGCAGCTGTTGAGAGTGTAAACCACTTAGTATCAGCATGTCACATCCTCATGGCAGACGGACATTACACAAGCCGGCATAACAAGATTTGTAAGTATTTACATTGGAAAGTATGCAAGGAACTGGAGGTGGAAGTAGAGGGACACGTTTGGGAGTATGAGCCAGCACCAGTCTCATCCAATGGAAAAGTGACTGTCTTTTATGACAAAGAGATCCCAGCAGGAAGACATATCGAAGGAGGTGCAGTAAAACCTGATATTGTCATCTGGAACAAGCAAGAGAAGACAGCAAAAATTATTGATGTGACAGTCCCCAATGACTATGGCCTGAATAGAGCTGAAAGGGAGAAAATCACGAAATACCAAGACCTTAAAAATGATCTACGAATAACGTGGTCATTGAAAGAAATTGATATCATACCAGTCGTGGTGGGAGCAACAGGGCTTATGAAGAAGAACCTGAAGAAATATCTTGAGGCAATCCCTGGTCACCCAAGTGCCCATGAGGTGCAGATATCCGCAGTTAAAGGAACAGTTACCATCTTGAAGAGAGCCCTCGGATACAATGCCAATAATGATTAATGATTAGGATGCAGCTGTAGACCCCAGGGTTGGGGCCCATTACACTCTGTAAAAAAAGAAATTGAAGAGAAATAAAAAAAAAAAAGAGTAAGACCTTATAGTTGTTCCGTTTGTAACAAAGGCTTCACTCGTAAAAACGTTCTGACAAACCACATGACTGTTCACACGGGAGAAAAATGGTTCAGATGCAGCATTTGTGGGAAAAGCTACAGCAGAAAGTCCAATTTGAACAGACATAAGTGTGCTTATGTTGCAGATGCTGATGGACCATCGCTGTAAAGTCTCTCTCTGGACGTGCGTCATTAAGGGGTCACGATATACTGAGGAGTCAAACTGTGGTTTTGAAGTTAATTCTGTGTCACACTGGAACCAGTGCAGTGATTTCTGTCTTTGGTTTTTCCACCTCAGCGTTCGGACTCTGGCTGCTGGATTCTGGAGTTACAGCTTTTGTATGATTTGTTTTGTTAATCAGCAAATGAATTGACAATAATTCAACCTGAAAGTGATGAAAGCATCACCCAGCTTTGTTGGAGCTGGAATGAGATAAAAATCCTGATTTTAGAGAAGTTCCAAAAGTGATAGAACATTGTTCATGTTGCTGATTTGACTCTGTCATCAGAACACACAAGGATGACGAGGTTCCTGGTTTGGTCCTTGTATGTCAAAGGTGCCAAATCGAGATCCCAGTAAACGTTTGGCCTACTGACATCTGAAAAGAGGTAGGTAACCCATCGTGGAAAATATGTAATTATTTTGTGTGTAATTACAGTACAAAATGAATTGGAAGTTAGCTTCTGAGGTGCTGTGTTCAGAAATTTGCAGTAAAGTCTCACATTTTGCATTGGAGTCATGCAGTCATTATGTATAAAAAATGTATCAGTTCAAAGTTAATGTGACGGGACCAAAGGTAGCTGGAAGACGTTATTTGCAAAGTTTCTGAATGAAGAAACACCCAAACGTGGTGTATAAGGACAGAGTCTTGAAGGATGACCAGAATGAGGAAGAAGGAAGTAAAAGGTATTAAAAAGGTCAGTGTCTGTGAGAATATACTGTTGCCACATCCACCACCCTATGGAGTGCTGGATTGGACCAGAGACAGGTGGCAGTGCATCAAGACCCTTGGATGGAGAGATGGGGACAGACTGTGGTGATACGTTTTAGCACTGTGGTGGTGCCAGGTCAGGTTACATTGAGTTTGTCAGTTCCGTCAGCCATTTCTTGGAGGAAAATGTGGTGTCATTGTGTGAAAGTGTCAAAAGTCCAAATGCTGAGAGCCTTGGTGAAGCAGTAACTAGCTGCTGAAGAGATACAGGTGCTGGTCATATAATTAGAATATCATGAAAAAGTTGATTTATTTCAGTAATTCCATTCAAAAAGAGAAAACTTGTATAATGTATACATTTATTCCACGCAGACTGATATATTTCAAGTGTTTATTTCTTTTAATTCACTTTTTGACTGGAATTACTGAAATAAATCAACTTTTTCATGATATTCTAGTTATATGACCAGCACCTGTATTTGGGCTATCTGAAACAACCATAGCAGAGTACAAGGAGGAACTTTGTTGTTCCAAAGAGGAGAACCACCGACAGTGACACTTGCTGGACGCTGTGTTTTTAATCCTGTAGGTTTGTTCACTTTTCTTCTCAGTCATTTGATTTTTGGCCTTTTTTATGTTTAACAGAAGAGGATAGTCTTTGTCATTGTACGGTGGGTGGTAACAACAAAATTGGGGTGCTCCCGCAGAGCTACTGTACACCACTAAAAGTTAAAATATTAAGTATGTACTGTATACTAATACATACATGTATCTGTATGTATGTATGTGTATTATAATAACCAAGTGGCCTCTGTGTGCATGTGTGTGTATTGTGTCGATTACGGAGAAACTGAGGATAGCTGACATTTGCCGTTTAAAAAGTGCCTTAACACTGGGGTCATAGAAGCCAGTGCTGTTAAGGTGCTAAAGGCGGGACAAGGTCTGTTGGGTCAGTTCTCCAGGCGGTGGTGTTTATGGGAGTAGGTCGGTCGGTGTGTGTGTGTGTGTGTGTGTGTGTGTGTGTGTGTGTGTGTGTGTGTGTGTGTGTGTGTGTGTGTGTGTGTGTGTGTGTGTGTGTGTGTGTCCATTGGTGTTTGCAGTATGTATGACCCGTGGGAAGAAGCTGTTTGTCAGCCTGCTGGTGTGGGACTTTGTTGACTTGTGGCATCTCCTGGAGGGAAACGGGTCACACGGGGTCTACAGAGTGTGAGGAGTCTCCTGTGTGGCCTTGGTTCTCCTCAGACAGCAGGATGTGGTGATGGTTTCCAGGCTGGGCAGAGGGCAGCCAGTGATCTTTTGGGCAATGATCTTTTTGTTTATAACCCTCTGCACCACCTTCCTGTCTTTGGCTGCAGCTGCTGCTGAGCCTTCTTAACCAGAACTCTGATGTTGGAGGTCCAGGAGTGGTCTGCCGAGATGTGGGTGCCCGGAGACCAGAAGGTGGTGACAGTTTCCACATATTCTCCATTTATGGGGTGGGGGGGGGGGGGGTGCGGTGTCGTCCTGTCTGTTCTTCCTGAAGTCCGTGATGAGTTCTTTTGTCTTATGAACATTCAGGGTTGGGTTGTTCCCTGAGCACCAAAGCAACAGTTCCACCACCTCGGCCCTGTATGCTGTCTCATTCCTGTTGCAGATGAGTCCAACCACTGTGGTGTCATCCGCATATTTTATGATGCGGTTGGTCGGGTGGGTTGGAGAGCAGTCGTAGGTGTACAGGGCGTACAGTAGAGGGCTGAGAATGCAGTTTTGAGGGGAACAACTGCTGAGTGTGAGTGTGGAGGAGCGGTGGGGGCTGAGTCTCACAGACTATGCAGTTTGTCAGAAAGTTTTTACTCCAGTTACAGGTGGGGAGGGGATCTGTAATTTCAGCAGTTTGGTGAAAATGTCCAGTATGATGGTGTTAAACGCTGAGCTTAATCCATGAAGAGCATCCTCACATAGCTCTTCTTGTTCTCCAGGTGGCTCAGAGCTGTGTGGAGAATGAGGGCGATGGTGTCCTCCATAGACTGGTTTGCCCTGTAAGTAAATTGTGGGGGTTGAGGGAGGGAGGCTGTCTGTCTCTGATGTGCTGGGAGACTGATCGCTCCAGGCACTTAATGATTCTAGCCATCAGGGCAATGGGTCTGTAATTATTCAGGCAGGTCTATGGCAGGTTTTTTGGGGATGATGATGGAGGCCTTCAGACATTCACTGCCCCTGGGATACCGTCAGGGCCAGCAGCTTTCCTGGGGTTTCCTGCTCTTAGGTTTTTCCTCGCCTCATGCTCCTGGAGAGAGGTGAGGTGCTGGAACCAGGAGAGGCAGTGACTGCAGGTGTGTGGTGGTGGTGGTCTTGAACTGGGCAAAGAAGCTGTTTAGTTCCTCTGCCAGTGTGATGGAGCCACTAATGATGGAGGATATTGAAGGGGGGAGGCCTTTGTAGTTGATCAAAGCCTGGATGCCCCTCCACATTTGATGTGGGTTATTGTCCATCAAGGATCTCTCTATTTTCTTTTTGTAGGAATCCTTAGCCTGTTTGATGCCCCTCCTCAGGTCAGCTCTGGTAGTTCTGTAGAGAGCTCTGTCTCCCATCATGAAGACCGAGTTACGAGTTCTGAGTGGGGTCTGGAATTCCTTTGTCATCCAGTGCTTCCTGTGTGGAAAGACCCGGATGTGTCTGCAGTCTGATGTTTTCTACACAGCACCTGATGTAGAAGAGGACTCTGTGTGTGTCCAGGTCCTGATCTTCAAAAATGCTCCACTGCAGGCAAAGCAGTCCTGCAGCTGGATGAGGGCATCTTCAGGCCAGGCTTTGATGGTCTTGGTGGCTGGTTTTGTTTGCCTCCTGAAGGCGGTGTAAGCTGGAAAGAGGAGCAGAGAGCGGTGATGTGATTGTCTGAGGTAGGGGGTGGGGTCGCTCTGTAGGCATGATTTATGTTGGAATAAACATGATCAAGTGTGTTTTTGTCCCCCCGTTGCACACTTGATGTGGAATTTGGGGAGAACAGTCTTGAGACATGCTTTATTAAAGTTCCCAGCAATACTCTGCACGCCATCCGGATGAGCCATCTGTTCTTCACAGGGATGAGAATTGTCCCCAAATCCACGGTTTTCTGACTTTTTCTGGATTTTTGGGCCATTTCTAAGATCAGCGTAAATCCATTGAGGAAAAATTGGGGTGGGGGGGAGGGTGCAGCGGGGCCAGCTGTGCTTGTTAAACCTTTCCTCATGGAACTACATTGCTGAAACTGCAAGCTAAAACGTGCAATGTCATTGGTTACCTTTTCTACAACAGCGAACTTTCAGCCAATCAGAATCTCTGTATTATCTGAAGTCACTGAAAGTACCCGGACGTGGACATTTTGAGCTTCTGCAAGTTTTGGTCTGCCGAGCTGCATCTTTAACATCGAGAGAGAGGACGAAGACCATGTTAAATACATCAATAGTGATGTTAAACTTTGCGGAAAAGCCCTCTGCACTCTTTGTATTTCATCATAAAAACCTTAGAAGAAAACTGCAAGACAAAGAAACATGTCATTTGATGATATGTTTCTTTGTCTACTAATCTGCCCGGGTCCAGAGCGCAGAAGAGTCACAGCGAGCCCCAAAGCCCACATCACTCGTACCGGGCAGCGACCCAACATCCAGTATTGCCGTAATTTCCACCACAACACTGTAATGTCCCTTTAAACAGTTTGTATGAAAGATTGTTTGGGTAGTTTCTATGGAGATAAACAGTGACATCAGAGCACATGTATATAGCGCCAAATCACAACAAACAGTTGCCCCAAGGCGCTTTATATTGTAAGGCAATGGTGTGGTGAAAATTACATTTACAAGGCCAATAGTGCCCGTAGTTAAAGAATTACCCATCTGCGTTTCTGCTTCCTCTTCCTGCACCACCTCCAGTGCCTGTTTTAAGCTACTTTATGTAATACAGTGATGTTAAAATGTTCCCAGTCTTTTTTTTTGGGGGGGGGGGGGGGGGGGGGGTCATATAAGCATCATGAGTTTTGTACTTTTCTTTTCAGTGGGACTTCCTGAAGTGCTGCAGGTGTTTTCTACTTGAGCACCAGAACCAGACGGGTCAATCAGGAAGATGATGTCACAAAGTTCCCACTGAGCTGCCTCCTTTTGAAGATGATGAATCAATCAATCAATCAATCAACTTTTTTCTTGTATAGCGCCAAATCACAACAAACAGTTGCCCCAAGGCGCTCCACATTGCAAGGCAAGGCCATACAATAATTATGAAACACAGTCTACGTCTAAAGCAACATAACCAAGGGATGGTCCAGGGTCACCCGATCCAGCCCTAACTATAAGCCTTAGCGAAAAGGAAAGTTTTAAGCCTAATCTTAAAAGTAGAGAGGGTATCTGTCTCCCTGATCTGAATTGGGAGCTGGTTCCACAGGAGAGGAGCCTGAAAGCTGAAGGCTCTGCCTCCCATTCTACTCTTACAAACCCTAGGAACTACAAGTAAGCCCGCAGTCTGAGAGCGAAGCGCTCTAATGGGGTAATATGGTACTACGAGGTCCCTAAGATAAGATGGGACCTGATTATTCAAAACCTTATAAGTAAGAAGAAGAATTTTAAATTCTATTCTAGCATTAACAGGAAGCCAATGAAGGGAGGCCAACACGGGTGAGATATGCTCTCTCCTGCTAGTCCCCGTCAGTACTCTAGCTGCAGCATTCTGAACCAACTGAAGGCTTTTTAGGGAACTTTTAGGACAACCTGATAATAATGAATTACAATAGTCCAGCCTAGAGGAAATAAATGCATGAATTAGTTTTTCAGCATCACTCTGAGACAAGACCTTTCTGATTTTAGAGATATTGCGTAAATGCAAAAAGGCAGTCCTACATATTTGTTTAATATGCGCTTTGAATGACATATCCTGATCAAAAATAACTCCAAGAAACGTCAGTGGTCAGAGCTTCATCAAAGCCCAGTGGAGAACAGCAGGGAGGCAGAGCTTCCAGCCGGCAAAGCTAATGAACACATGAAAAAATGAAATGCTGATGACGAGGACACAGAGCCAGAACAAGAGCGTGATTATCAACCAGGTACTTTTGATGGTTGTCACACTGACACTTTTAGTGTTGTTCAGAGAACTTGAATCAGGTTTGAACTTTCTGAGAAGACCACTTCAAAACCCAAAGTAAAACTTCGCAGTAAAGCCTTGGTTTTACTGCGGTTCCACCTGATCCACCCTGATGCCAGAGACTGATGATCCGACGGTCCACGGAGGCTTCAATCCAACATAGGACTGTGGACAGCTGTGATCTTTTGGACCAGTATGCAGTGCTGCAACGTGCAAATGAGCACGGGATCAGCTGGATGAGGACTGACGGCAGGTTCAGCTTTCTAATGACTCTCTCCATGGAAGGACCTGATCCAGAGCAGGGCTGTGACATCCAGGGTTCAGCATGTGGACGACCGGGAACTGAAACACATGGATGCAGTTTGTCCATTCTAAGGAACTCCCGGGAGGTTCTGTTGATCCTCAGACAGAACTTGTAAGACAAGAAGTAGAAATCATTAGAGAAGGTTTTTATAACTTCAGGTATGAAATCTAAACTGTTCTGGACGTGCACTTTACCAGAGACAGACAGAAAGAGAGACACACATAGACACAGAGACAGACCAACAGAGACACAAATAGACACAGTGACAGAGAGACAGACAGTGGGTGAGGTCACTTCAGCTGTACTGACCTGATTGTAAACTCAGTCCATCTGTGTCGTGGACTTTAAAAATGTCTCACCTCCTCACCCAGTCTGTGTTCACCGCGGTGACCCCAAGAAGTCCATTGGTTTTGGTGTTAAAAGGTCTTAATCACTAAACTGTACTTTGTATTTTAAAAAAGAATTCTACAGAGATGAGTCAGTTGATGTGGTTGTGTGGACCTGGGTTCGATTCCCAGCCACACTGTCTGCCCTTGAATGTCCACCTGTTTGGATTCAAAATGCACCTTCTGTTTGGCTTTTAAGACGAGTCTGAAAACTTACACAATTTCTGTCTGCCATTAGTTTTATGGTTTTTACTGACATTCAGGAATTTTTATGCTGAACACAATTTATTCATCAATAAATTATTTTAAGACACGTCATCTGTCTTGTGTCAGTCCACCAGACGCTGAGGACGTGTGGCGTACAAAACCCTGGGAGTGACTGGCTCAGTGGCAGCACAGTGGCTTAGTGGTTGGCACTGTTACCTCACAGTAAGAAGGTCATGGGCTCGCGTCCCCCTGGTTCTGTCTGTATGGAATTTGTATGTTCTCCCTGTTTTTCCTCCGGCATCCTCCCACGAACAAAGACATGCAGGTTCAATGAACTGGAGACTGAATCGATTGTAGGTGTGTGACCATGTTTGTCTCTGTGTCCCTGCAGCAGACTGGTGTCGTGTCCAGGGTCATCCCCGCCACACGCCCTCATCATTCATTGGAGTAAACAGGTATAAAAAAAATGAATGACAGACTCACGCGGAGCAACTAAAACAGAACGTTTTATTGTTTATCTACTAGACCATCTGATGGACAATGGGGGAAAAAAAAACCTTACATGTACATAGTTCTTTGCATAAAATCATACAGTAAGCATTCATGTGCCAGGTTACATTCTTCCACAACACTAGGTGGCGCTTTCTGAAAGACTTCTAGTGTAATGAAACTTATTCCCTACTGCTGGGTAGTCCATCAGAGTAAATGTAAATGTTATTAAGAAATGATCAGACAGAAGGGAGTTTTCAGGGAATACTGTTAAGTCTTCTATTTCCATACCATAAGTCAGAACAAGATCTAAGATATGATTAAAGTGGTGGGTGGACTCATTTACATTTTGAGCAAAGCCAATAGAGTCTAATAATAGATTAAATGCAGTGTTGAGGCTGTCATTCTCAGCATCTGTGTGGATGTTAAAATCGCCCACTATAATTATCTTATCTGAGCTAAGCACTAAGTCAGACAAAAGGTCTGAAAATTCACAGAGAAACTCACAGTAACGACCAGGTGGACGATAGATAATAACAAATAAAACTGGTTTTTGGGACTTCCAATTTGGATGGACAAGACTAAGAGTCAAGCTTTCAAATGAATTAAAGCTCTGTCTGGGTTTTTGATTAATTAATAAGCTGGAATGGAAGATTGCTGCTAATCCTCCGCCCCGGCCTGTGCTACGAGCATTCTGACAGTTAGTGTGACTCGGGGGTGTTGACTCATTTAAACTAACGTATTCATCCTGCTGTAACCAGGTTTCTGTAAGGCAGAATAAATCAATATGTTGATCAATTATTATATCATTTACCAACAGGGACTTAGAAGAGAGAGACCTAATGTTTAATAGACCACATTTAACTGTTTTAGTCTGTGGTGCAGTTGAAGGTGCCATATTATTATTGTATGGCCTTGCCTTACAATATAAAGCGCCTTGGGGCAACTGTTTGTTGTGATTTGGCGCTATATAAAAAAAAAAAGTTGATTGAGTTGATATTATTTTTTCTTTTTGAATTTTTATGCTTAAATAGATTTTTGCTGGTTATTGGTGGTCTGGGAGCAGGCACCGTCTCTACGGGGATGGGGTAATGAGGGGATGGCAGGGGGAGAGAAGCTGCAGAGAGGTGTGTAAGACTACAACTCTGCTTCCTGGTCCCAACCCTGGATAGTCACGGTTTGGAGGATTTAAGAAAATTGGCCAGATTTCTAGAAATGAGAGCTGCTCCATCCAAAGTGGGATGGATGCCGTCTCTCCTAACAAGACCAGGTTTTCCCCAGAAGCTTTGCCAATTATCTATGAAGCCCACCTCATTTTTTGGACACCACTCAGACAGACAGCAATTCAAGGAGAACATGCAGCTAAACATGTCACTCCCGGTCCGATTGGGGAGGGGCCCAGAGAAAACTACAGAGTCCGACATTGTTTTTGCAAAGTTACACACCGATTTAATGTTAATTTTAGTGACCTCCGATTGGCGTAACCGGGTGTCATTACTGCCGACGTGAATTACAATCTTACCAAATTTACGCTTAGCCTTAGCCAGCAGTTTCAAATTTCCTTCAATGTTGCCTGCTCTGGTCCCCCGAAGACAATTGACTATGGTTGCTGGTGTCGCTAACTTCACATTTCTCAAAACAGAGTCGCCAATAACCAGAGTTTGATCCTCGGCGGGTGTGTCGTCGAGTGGGGAAAAATGGTTAGAAATGTAAAATATCAACATTTCATCATTTTTAGTGATTATTTGTGCTTTTTTTTTTCATGCCACCTGCTCTTTAAACACCTGAATAACCATAACTGTCAGTTTTCCCAAACATTTTCATCTCAAATTGACATCTTTTGGTTGTTCACATTTCATCAGGAGAGATTTTCTCTCAAAGACGGCAGCAGTTGGCGCCATTTCAGGCAAGCCCAAAGAAAAACGCACACCCCCATTCACGCCAACGGAGATGTAGTGGAGCGCGTCCCAAGCTTCAAGTTCCTTGGGATTGACATCACAGAAAATCTCTCTTGGGCTCTGAATTCCTCCACCTGGTCAAAAAGGGGCATCAGCACCTACAATCTCTACGGACTTCTACCGCTGCACCACTGAGTATCCTCACTAACTGTATCTCTGTGAGGTACTGTGACCTCAAAGCACTACAAAGGGTTGTAAAACCTGCCCAAAGGACAATTGGCTCCCAACCCCCCCATCCATGACATTTACCATAAACAATGTACCATCAGGATGCCCCTCACCTGTACCACGGTCTGAGGAGATACGGGTATCTAAGCACCCGCACAAGCAGGCCCAGGAAGGGCTTCTTCTCAGAGGCTGTTACATCATGGAACAAAGCTCCACCAACAATGCATGTTACCGTGCACTGCTTACCACATTTTCGTTGCACTGTCACAGCAGATGTTCCTGCTTTTCACCGTCAAACAATTGACACAAATCATGTGCAATATATTTTATTTATCCTGTAATCTCACTACAATCATATCTGTTCCTACAATCTTGTACATACTGATGTCCTTATGTCACTGTGGTCGTTTATTTATACGTTACTGTACACGTCGTCATTTGTCTCCCTCACTCTTAACTGTACGTATTATTTGATTTGCACGTTGCACTTTTTTGCACGTCTGGTTGGATGTCAGCTGCATGTCATCAGTTCTGCACAATGACCAAGTTGAATCTAATCTAAAATATACATTTGACTTTCAAAGTTAACCTTTAAAAGTTGTAAAATAAGTTTAAATATGTCATCATACAGATTCTATTTAGAATTTGTATGATGATACTGTATACTGGTTCATTGCTAGTTGTTGTTAATAAAATAAGCAGACGAGCGGCAGCGTTTCTGTGTGAGTGTACAAACGGTAGCTGGTGCTTAATTTGCTGAGATGTCACAGAAAAATAACCTGAGTTGGACTGGCGTCCCATCCAGCACCAGCAGGCCTCAGGTCCTGGGTGGGATGTCTTCTCCTTTCTTCAGTGAGCGTCCAGGATCAGTACTGAGCGTGTGCTGATCCCAGGACTCCAGCTTACCAGACGCACTCAGAGTTCACAGCTGATCCAAGATCAGCAGCACTTATGGATTTTCAGGTACGACTTTGAGGTGTAGCTTTTCTTACAGACGCTGCAGCCAAACGTCTTCTCTCTGGTGCAGCCAAACGTCTTCTCTCTGGTGTGGACGATCATGTGGCCTGTTAGATGTGACCTTTGCGTGAAGGTTCTGTTGCAGACGGAGCAAACGTATGGTCTCTCTCCTGTGTGCACTCTCATGTGTATCTCCACTTGTGCACTCAGCCTGAAATGTTTGGGACAGAACACGCACTTGAACGGTTTCTCTCCTGTGTGGCGTCTCATGTGTTCCTTCAGAATGTACTTGTACTTAAACCTTTGATTGCACTCGGAGCAACTGAGTGGTTTCTCCCCAGTTTTATATTTCTTATCACTTACAGGGACTAAACTGTTTCCTATAAATGCAGACCCTAACTGAGGTTCTGAGGTGACCATCCAGTTGGGACCGGTATCTGGCTGATCGTCACCATCAGGATCTGCTTTCATGTCTGGTTCTGGTCCTCCACAGTCTCCTCCAGCAGATTCTGTCTCAATGTGTTGCACTGAGTTGCTGGGTCGAGGCACTGCCTCTTCCTGCTCCTCCTGGAAGGGATGAAGTTCAGAGCACTGAGGTTTCTCTTCATCTTCAGTCTTCACAGTGACATGAGTCCGCAGGAACCCTGTGATGAAGATGTCCTCCTGCAGTTTTTGATGCTGCTCTCCTGCCTGTTGTGCCCATAGTTCCTGCAATTCCTCTTTAGTGTGGAGGAGATCTTGGTCTTGCTGGTCCAGACTAGAGTTCCAGTCCTGCTGCCCGGGGGCGACCTCCTTGTCCGCCAGCTGCCGGGTGGCGGCCTCTCTGTCCGCCAGCTGCCGGGGAGTGGCCTCTCTGTCCGCCAGCTGCCGGGGAGTGGCCTCTCTGTCCGCCAGCTGCCGGGGAGCGGCCTCTCTGTCCGCCAGCTGCTGCTGAAAATCTGCAGGCAACAAAAACAACAAAGAAACAAACCCACAGATTAAATTGTTGCGCTGCAATGCATTACGGGAGTTTGGGGTTTAAAGTGTTGTCATTGTGGTTCATATTAGTTTAACAGTGTAGTTCATTTGTTGTGTTTTGTAGTTTAATTGGTTTACTATAGTCAGTTTGGTTGGGTGTCATGTTGCTGTTACTGTAAGTGTAAAGCGTAGTGTGTGTGTGTGATAAATTTCCATTGAGATCAAAACCTCTTTTACAAGGGTGACCTGACCAAGAAAGGGTGCAGCACACGTCATAATAAACAAGTTAACATCAACAGAATGTTAAATAAAATACAAGCAATTTACAGATAAAACAATCAGCTTGGATAAATGAACTGGATAAATAATTCTGGGTTTAATTTATTTTCATTTATATAGTGCCAAATCACAACAGAGTTGCCTCAAGGTGCTTCACACAAGTAAGGTCTAACCTTACAAACCCCCAGAGCAACAGTGGTAAGAAAAAACTCCCTCTGAGGAAGAAACCTCAAGCAGACCAGACTCAAAGGGGTGAACTTCTGCTTGGGCCATGATACAGACACAAATTACAGAGCAATTCACAAAATGAATATACAAGAAATGCTGTTGGTGCACAGGACAGGAAGGTCTCCAGCACAAATACAACTCCCATCTCTGGATGGAGCTGCACCTTAAACAGAGAAAAAACAATCAGGTATCAGAAAGACAAAAAATACAGTATAATTTGTCAGCATTAAACAACAAGAAAAATAGAACAAATACTAAGGTGATCGCCGCCCACTAGTCCTAAGCTTCACTAAAAGACCCAGAATTTCAATCAGTTATTCTCAAATAACGTCAAAAATAATGCATTTAGCCCTATTGTGTCAATAAAAGTTGACTTTAAATGTGGCTACTGCACATCTTTTGGTACCAATTGTATATCTCTAACTTCATTGGTTTTCGAGATACAGCATTTTTGATGAAATTGAGCATTTTGTCATCACAAGACCAGAGATGAATGTAGTCCAGTGGTGTAGTCTACGTGGAACGCAGGTAGACGCCGTCTACTCACCTAAAAAGACCCGGAATTTCCGTCAACCCACTTCAAATTGCCCAGAGGAACGTGACGGTGTCAATAAAATGAGCGCTTATTGACTGTAATTTTATTTTCTCCCTTTAAAAGACAGCCATCAGGCGTCCATCACTGCAGAGTGCACCGTATGTGTCCCATCCCCATTCCCCTGTGACATACCTTTGCCTTGTCCAATAGGAACGACGCGTCGGGCCAAAACACGGAAGACTAGTGGCAGAAACCACTGATCTGTACAAAACAAAGGTGTCACAGGACTGCTCATTTATGGAGCAGTTTTCTGAAGAAAAATCCTTGTAAATGTTTTTGTTGTTTGTTACCTCAGAATTTCTGATTATTGTTAAAAAAAAAAGTTTAGAACACATATAGCTAAATGATACACTTAATAGCTTAATAAAATACACTTAAATAGCTAAATAAATCAATAAATGGTTCTTTAGAAACCTTTCATCTGTAAATTAAAACCACCTGTCATTTCAGATTAGATAATTTCTTGTTTAACATAAGGAACCTCAGACATTTAGTTTTAGACAAAATAACATGGAAATTTGTACATTTTTTTTAAGTCTGGTAGATTATTCATATCTCATTTCAACCAGAAAAACAGACACTGTAAATAAATACAAATGTTTATCATAAATGAAACAGGAAATAATTTAACAATGACTGCAGTGTGATTGTAAAGTAGGATTTCTGTGACATAAACCTCATGATGAATTTTTTAATGGTCATTTCAACTTGTAATTTCGCCAAAATATGTAATTGCCTTTAATGTTATCAGGACAGAGTCATTTGTAAAATATGAATTTGAGCACAATAAGTGGAGAGCTTCTACTTGTGCAAATTTCTTTTGACTTTGATTCATGGACATTTTTAATGATCCGTTCATTTATTGTTAAAATATAAAATGAAACAGCTTTTTAAAAAATAACAGAGTTTTGCCGGTAATCTACAGATGTCTCTTGAGCTCGAGTCCTGTTGGCTGTTGGATAGTGTAGTTTTAAAATGACTGGAATTGGTAAGTGGCATACTCTTCGGAAAAGTATTAGTTGCATGGTTGTCTTCATACTATACTTTTGTGCCACTGATTTGGCCTACAATGTTTTTGTCATGGGTTGAAAAGGTTTCTGCAAAGTAAAGCATCTACCATATTTTCATTGTTGTATGTGAATTTTCTGGGAGCGAGCTAGCTGCTGTTTTAATGGAACTTAACGTATGCTAATACTAGCTTGTTTATACTGAGTAGGTTTCCTTATGGACCACAAAGCCTACAGGTTCCAGTCCCCCGTCTGGACCTGATGATGGACTGTCAGCTTCAACAGAGATTGTGGTAGGAGGCGTGAGGCTCTGCAGCCGGTGCATGCTCATGTAGACCGGTGTGTTCTGTTTTGTTTTTGTTAATGCGTCTAAACTGTCCACAAACAACGTGGGGCCATGCGGATTATATGAAGGGTGAATCTTGCAGCTGCTGAATTTGACAGTACAGGCTCATATCCGATACTAAATAGAGGGAGGAAAAGTGAACTCTTGCAATATACTTAGTTGGGAGGCAATAATCTGCTCCTTATTATTGTTAAGAGAACTTTTCTTTCTTAATAACAAGGAGTCACAGTCACTTTTTTTTGAGTAACTGTGACTTAAAGTTGTCTTATTTACTGTTAAACAATACACAGTAGCTTGCATATGATACTTTTGGCTGGATTTAAACATTGTTTATTCCTGGTTTATGACCTGATTAAATTTCTTTGTTAAATTAGGTTTTCAGATGCCAAAAAATAAATGTATTTGATCTTTGTATTTTTTAATCACTCTTTTAGATTTACTGTTGTATACTGTATTTTGCAATTGGTGCAAATTACTTACTTACATTCTGACACATTTCTCACATTTATAGTGGCAAATATAGAATATAAATGATCAGATGGAAAGTATAGATCTATTTGTTGTTATGGTGTTAAAATTGTTAATAACCGGGGGCGCATACACACGTGGTTGATGACGGGCAAAAAACAGTCTACCCACTTCAAAAATGTAGACTACATCACTGATGTAGTCACTAGTCATGGTCTCAAGAAATAAACTTTTTCCACTATGGGTTCATGGAACCAAACCTACAAAGACACAGGTATATAGATCTAGACTTAAAAGGCAAGTTCTTGCTGCTATTGAGGGTTGATTAATAGGTTGCATCATTTGCCCCACTTTTTTCAAATTTTTTGAAAATTAATCTGTACCTAGAATCATTTTTTTTACACTTACTAAAATAAACTTCCATAAGAAATCTTATCAAATTCCATTAATATCTAAGGGGTCCACCGAGCCTCTGAATTTTCCTACTAACAATGCCCATGATTCTGGGCTGAAAATATCAGTTTTTCTGAAATAGCACCAAAAATAATGGATTTAGCCCTACAATGTCAATGAAAGTTGAATATAAATATGGACATTGCGCATCTTTTGGTGCCAGCTGTATGTCTCTATCTTTAACACTTTGTGAGATATGACAATATTGTGTCAATTTTTCTTTGAAATTTGCCCTCCGCAATCATTTCTGCAATAACAACAAAGTAAAGCAACAATGACTCAAACACTAGAAATCTTTACATTATATAAACAACTAATAACTCATGAACATGTTTGAATACAAATATCAATGGGCACATCCCAGAACATACAGAATTCTTAATAGCTAAGTACAGTTTATGCAGGCTGCAGATATATGGCCTGTGTTGGATGCTGTGGTGTCAAAGGCCATGTTGACCACTCAGTCTACACACTTCCACTCTTCAAGCAGGCTGAATGTCAGCTCACTGATGATGCTTCCACAGCCTTGTCCACTGCCAGGTGTGTAAGATGGCATGCACAGAAGTTTGGTGTCATGGGAGCTCCCTACAGATACTGCTAACCTCTCTTCACACTTGTTTGGTGTCATCACAGATGGTATTAACTTTGAGTCCCAATGAACAGTAAGCATCCTAGGAGGTTCCCAGTTGTCCTTGGTGGATGTTGCTATTTGTTTTGCCATCTGCCTTCGGGATCTATTAGCTGTTGCATATGAGTGCAACAGCCCCTGGGTTACCTCCAGCCTCCTCAATAACACACTGAGTGAAAGCAGCTTGCTGAGATAGAGTGAGCTTCATCCTCGTGGACAATGACACCAGCTTGGGACGTTTCAGAATGTCATGAGGGATAAAAACGGAGGTGCCAGTCTTCTTGACATGATTATGTGGTCGCTGTTTGGAAAACTGCTCAAAAGTTTCATCATCAGAATACTCTCCACCTGTCATGCTGATGACTTTCTGAGATGTAGACACTTGTTCTTCGTACTTGCGTTTTCTCTCATTCTCTGCTGACAACTGGACCTCCTTCCTCTTCTTCTTTGCAGCAGCTGGCTTGTCCAGAGCACCAAAGGTTGCTTTCTGATTTGTTTCATGGAGTGGAGAAAGGCCAGATCTTCCTGGTTCTTCATGAGCTGTTCAACATTACAAGGCCAGATGGCAAATGTCTCCTGAAGTTTGACCTGCATCTTCTGTAGCTTCTCCTGTGAGGCTGGCAGATCCCTGCAGTTCTTTGGAATGGCTCTCATTTTGGCATTTTCATCTGACAAGGCTATTATCCTCTGAAGGGCCTTTATCTCTGATATCATTGGGATGTTGGCTTTCTGGTAGAAGGTTTCAAGTTGTGCCATCACCAGTTTTGCTGCTTCCCATTTGGAACGTAGCTTAGATGCTCCCTCTTGGATGTGCCACATCATACACCTGAGGACTTGATTGCAGTTTAGAAGCCTTGAACCTGTTATGATAGCATCATCATTGTTTATTGCAGCGCCAAGTCCATATATGGACTTTGCCTTCCTTGTTGATGATGTTGCATTTTGCTTGGCCTCATCCTTTATGCAATGGCTCATCTGCCATAGTAGCAAAGTACTGACAAGTACTACAGGATACAATATAGATACTCTGGACAAACAAACATTGGGACAAATTTTTTGGTAAGTACTGAAAAGTACTTGTTCACTCTTTTCACCACCAGAAACTGCTGTGAAAGATTATCAGTAGTAGAGACTATCAGTAAGAGCTCTAAAATAACTGCAGAATGAGAACTGTAACACACATATTTTTTTACAGATGTGACTTGTACGCTGACAAATACAGAAAAACATTAAATATACACTCAACAAAAATATAAACGCAACACTTTTGGTTTTGCTCCCATTTTGTATGAGATGAACTCAAAGATCTAAAACTTTTTCCACATACACAATATCACCATTTCCCTCAAATATTGTTCACAAACCAGTCTAAATCTGTGATAGTGAGCACTTCTCCTTTGCTGAGATAATCCATCCCACCTCACAGGTGTGCCATATCAAGATGCTGATTAGACACCATGATTAGTGCACAGGTGTGCCTTAGACTGCCCACAATAAAAGGCCACTCTGAAAGGTGCAGTTTTATCACACAGCACAATGCCACAGATGTCGCAAGATTTGAGGGAGCGTGCAATTGGCATGCTGACAGCAGGAATGTCAACCAGAGCTGTTACTCGTGTATTGAATGTTCATGTCTCTACCATAAGCCGTCTCCAAAGGCGTTTCAGAGAATTTGGCAGTACATCCAACCAGCTTCACAACTGCAGACCACGTGTAACCACACCAGCCCAGGACCTCCACATCCAGCATGTTCACCTCCAAGATCGTCTGAGACCAGCCACTCGGACAGCTGCTGAAACAATCGGTTTGCATAACCAAAGAATTTCTGCACAAACTGTCAGAAACCATCTCAGGGAAGCTCATCTGCATGCTCGTCGTCCTCATCGGGGTCTCGACCTGACTCCAGTTCGTCGTCGTAACCGACTTGAGTGGGCAAATGCTCACATTCGCTGGTGTTTGGCACGTTGGAGAGGTGTTCTCTTCATGGATGAATCCCGGTTCACACTGTCCAGGGCAGATGGCAGACAGAGTGTGTGGCGTCGTGTGGGTGAGCGGTTTTCTGATGTCAATGTTGTGGATCGAGTGGCCCATGGTGGCGGTGGGGTTATGGTATGGGCAGGCGTCTGTTATGGATGAAGAACACAGGTGCATTTTATTGATGGCATTTTGAATGCACAGAGATACCGTGACGAGATCCTGAGGCCCATTGTTGTGCCATACATCCAAGAACATCACCTCATGTTGCAGCAGGATAATGCACGGCCCCATGTTGCAAGGATCTGTACACAATTCTTGGAAGCTGAAAATGTCCCAGTTCTTGCATGGCCGGCATACTCACCGGACATGTCACCCATTGAGCATGTTTGGGATGCTCTGGACCGGCGTATATGACAGCGTGTACCAGTTCCTGCCAATATCCAGCAACTTTGCACAGCCATTGAAGAGGAGTGGACCAACATTCCACAGGCCACAATTGACAACCTGATCAACTCTATGTGAAGGAGATGTGTTGCACTGCATGAGGCAAATGGTGGTCACACCAGATACTGACTGGTATCCCCCCCAATAAAACAAAACTGCACCTTTCAGAGTGGCCTTTTATTGTGGGCAGTCTAAGGCACACCTGTGCACTAATCATGGTGTCTAATCAGCATCTTGATATGGCACACCTTCGAGGTGGGATGGATTATCTCAGCAAAGGAGAAGTGCTCACTATCACAGATTTAGACTGGTTTGTGAACAATATTTGAGGGAAATGGTGATATTGTGTATGTGGAAAAAGTTTTAGATCTTTGAGTTCATCTCATACAAAATGGGAGCAAAACCAAAAGTGTTGTGTTTATATTTTTGTTGAGTGTATATAGCAACAACGATGACCAACCACAGGAACGAGGTGAACCACCTGACCTCATGGTGTGAGAACAACAATCTGTCCCTGAATGTGGAGAAGACAAGAGGTCGATGTGGACTTAAGGAGAGCACACACCCGTCACCCCCCTCTGACCATCAACTGTGCTGCTGTGGAGAGGGCGAGCAGCACCAGGTTCCTGGGTGTGCACGTCACAGAGGATCTATCCTGGACCACCAACACTACATCACTGGCCAAGAAAGTTCACCAACGCCTCCACTTCCTCCACAAACTAAGAAGAGATCCCACCCACCCATGAAACTGCCTCTTCAGCCTGCTGCTGTCAGAGAGGAGACTGCGGAGTCTACGGACCAGGACCAGCCAACTGAGGGACAGTTTCACCCACCAGGTTATCAAAGCACTCAGCTCCCTCCCTGCTCTCCCCCCCCCATTTACCCTGCTCTCCCCCCATTTACCCTGCTGCCCCCCTCACACACAAACCCTGGGCCCTGACCCCCACAGTCACTGACGTCTTCCTCCTGACACCCACCTCACAAACACTGAACACACCTCCAAGGACTGCATATGCACTAAATGCACTTTAAATTAGTTTGAATAAACTCATCAATGTTGCATCACTGCTCAGTTTGTACAAGACACACAGGTACCACCAGGTACCTCACTGAACACAATCTATCATTTTATATTCTACTATTGTGAGCTCTGCACATAAGAGACTGTTCTTATTGTTTGATTTTTTTTTTTTTTTACTCTGTGTTGTCTGGGAGACTGAGAGTAACGGAACTTCAATTCTCGGTATGTTTGTGTTTTTGCGGCTGCAATGATTTACCAAAACAGACCCAGACTGACCCCAAACTGACTCCAAATACATTAAATTAAGTACTTTTATTTATGTTTTAGTGATTTATGCACTCGTTCTCAAAACGGTACATGAAAGCAAACAGCACTCACCTTTCCAGAAGCACAGCGGGACGCACTGCTGCCTCGTCAAGGCTCGTAACATCAGATCGCAAAGTTCAGAGAGTCACTGTGTGTCCCTAAAAAAGAATTGGAAAGACTCACAAGCATCCTGAAACATCCCTTGTTCATTGTTTCAGCATTAAAAAACTCTATACGGCTGTGGCAGAAGTTCCATACGTCAATGTGCCCCTGTGAAAATCAAGCAAGCGCTTGATTTTATTTTATTTTATCTACAGCCAGATCAGACAGGTGGCTGCACTGGAACAAATAATATAGGACAAGTACGTTTACATGACCATAATAATCAGATAACTGTAAGAATCTGATGTTACGAGCCTTGACGAAGGCCCTGAGGTGCTGTTTGCTTTTCATGCAGTTTTGAGAACAGAGCGCATAAACCACAAAACATAAATAAAAGTACTTAATTTACTCATATTTGGAGTTAATTTGGGGTCAATCTGGGTCATTTTGGGGTCTGTTTTGGTGCTTACGTTGAAATAGCCACATACGATTATGTATTTTTTATTAATTTTAATCTCAGTATTTTTATTTATACTGTTACTTGTGTCAATGGTTTTTTGTGTGTGTGTGTGTGTGTGTGTGTGCTTTTAATCTTGTACTTGACATTATTTGAGAACCACATTAGAAATAAGTGTTTTTATACTTTAATGTTACTGTTTTGTGTACCCGTTATTGTAGAGGAATGAATTTTAACAAATTAATCCATCCATCCCGTTTAATAAATGAAGAACTTGAAACTTGTAATTTTTACGCTTAAATGTAGTTTTGTTTTTCTTGTATGTCGCACATTGGACAACAGGAACCGTACAAAGACCAAGAACCAAACAACGAACCTTCAGAACTGAACACGGAGTCCAGCAGGTGTCGCTGTCGGTGGTTCTCCTCTTTGGAACGACAAAGTTCCTCCTCGTACTCTACTATGGTTCTTTCAAACAGCCCAAATATCTCTTCAGCAGCCGCAGTTAGTCGCTGCTTCACCAACGCTCTCAGCATTTGGACTTTAGACATTTTCACACAACGACACCAACTTTTTCTAAAACAAACTCCGTCACAAAACAACAAAAGAACCAAAGAGTCACAGACACGGAACGCTGCTGCTCACAGCTAGCAAGCTAAGCTAAGGGCCGGAAACAGAGGCGCCTTCAAAGTAAGAGAGGGAACAGAGGAGCCTTCAAAAATAAGTACGAGAACAGAGACACCTTCAAAGTAAGAGAGCGAACAGGCGCCTTCAAAGTAAGAGAGGAACAGGCGCCTTCAAAGTAAGAGAGCGAACAGGCGCCTTCAAAGTAAGAGAGGAACAGGCGCCTTCAAAGTAAGAGAGCGAACAGGCGCCTTCAAAGTAAGAGAGCGAAAAGAGACGCCTTCAAAAATAAGAACGAGAACAGAGGCGCCTTCAAAGTAAAAGAACGGAGGCGCCTTCAGAGAAGGAGGAGGAGGTTTCGCCATTTCGCTAAATCCAAATTGTAGTGTCACAAAAGAGTTTCGGTGAAAGAGGAGATGGACTGTCACCATCGACATCTGCAGAAAATGTTCTTAAAAGCAGAAGTGAAGCAGAAAGCAGGTGTGTTTTCTTTGTACTGATGCAAATGTTGATAGGCTAATGTTAATTTTGAGCGCGGTGCATGTGCAGGTTGGTTCAAAGGTCGAGAGATGTAAAAATGTAAACAGATGCTCGGTCAGTCAGTGACAGCATCAGTCAAACAACTGTCTAATGTTGTGGGCTGGGGTGTTTGGCTGGCTTGGTTTTTGTTTTCTGTTTCTCCCACCAGGTGGTATGCATTCAGGACTGAGTGGCTGAGCATTAGGACCTCACCCTGAACACCTGAGGCTTGTTTTCACGTGCAGGTCATAAGGACTCACAGCTGTGGTGTATTTTGTCTTGATCAGAGATTGCTGCATTTAAACCTTGAATGCACAGTGTGTGATTGCCAGAGACTCGACCTTGTGAGCAGACGTGTGAGATCGACGTCAGGAGAACAATCTCACCATCACGGACGCAGAGACCGCTCCAGGTTTGACGCCACAGTCTGTGAAGGAGGATTGGGTGAGGTCTCACGCTCTTCAGCACACTTCCTGAGGTAATTTGGTTTTGGTGACTTTTATGAAGTAATGACAGTGGTGTCCCTCACACCTTGTGTTATTGAGCTGTCACGTTATGCTAATTGTCTAATCAGCTTCTGCTGCAGTGGAGATTTGAACTGAGTTGTTCCGTGCCTGCAGGGTGAGAAGCTGATGTATAGATTTAAGCCAGGAAGTGTTTGCTGATTGTGTGCACCTTTGAGTTGTGTCTCTCTGTGTGGAGTTGGACTCACCTCATGTTTTCTTTCTTCACAGACTCGGTTTGTCGCGGCCACCTGGGGGGTGTCGGCGGGGTCCCTGGGTCCGAACTGCTGTGGCTCCGGACCGTTTGCGCTGTTGAGAGCGCGCCGTGTTTCCACCTCACCAGACCGTGGACTTTTTTAGTTGTTTAGCACTGCATCTCACTGTTATGTTTATTAAATTCTGTTATCCTTTGAACCGTGCTCTGCTTATTTTATGCTGGGTCCTTTCAAACGCTAAATCCAGTCTAAATCCATAATAAACATAATTTTACAGATGCTGATGAGAAGGAGTGAAAATGCTGCTGTTACCAAGACATTAGGATATAAATAATATAATGAAGGCAAAAAGCCTTTGACTGAGCATAGTTTTTCTCTATGGAAAACTATTGAAGTTGTTTGATTGAAATACTGTAAAAATTTAAGTTTTATTTGGGCAATATTATTTGAATAATTTTCTTCAGGGTTTGAATTTATTAAAAAATGATGTTTACACAACAAAAGGTATTTATTCTCCTGACTTATGTGGTACTGACAACATGTATAATGTATTAAATTGCAATGATAAACATACTGAGAGATATTTTATGACTATCATAAAACAAAAACATTTTAATTCAATGAAAGCAGATACTTATGCTATGTACAATGTAGAAATATTCATTACAGGACCTCTAATTATAAATAAGCAACAAATTACTAACAGTTCATACTATACTCAACAAAAATATAAACGCAACACTTTTGGTTTTGCTCCCATTTTGTATGAGATGAACTAAAAACTTTTTCCACATACACAATATCACCATTTCCCTCAAATATTGTTCACAAACCAGTCTAAATCTGTGATAGTGAGCACTTCTCCTTTGCTGAGATAATCCATCCCACCTCACAGGTGTGCCATATCAAGATGCTGATTAGACACCATGATTAGTGCACAGGTGTGCCTTAGACTGCCCACAATAAAAGGCCACTCTGAAAGGTGCAGTTTTATCACACAGCACAATGCCACAGATGTCGCAAGATTTGAGGGAGCGTGCAATTGGCATGCTGACAGCAGGAATGTCAACCAGAGCTGTTGCTCGTGTATTGAATGTTCATTTCTCTACCATAAGCCGTCTCCAAAGGCGTTTCAGAGAATTTGGCAGTACAGCCAACCAGCCTCACAACCGCAGACCATGTGTAACCACACCAGCCCAGGACCTCCACATCCAGCATGTTCACCTCCAAGATCGTCTGAGACCAGCCACTCGGACAGCTGCTGAAACAATCGGTTTGCATAACCAAAGAATTTCTGCACAAACTGTCAGAAACTGTCTCTGGGAAGCTCATCTGCATGCTCGTCGTCCTCATCGGGGTCTCGACCTGACTCCAGTTCGTCGTCGTAACCGACTTGAGTGGGCAAATGCTCACATTCGCTGGTGTTTGGCACGTTGGAGAGGTGTTCTCTTCACAGATGATGCAAAGGAGATGTGTTGCACTGCATGAGGCAGATGGTGGTCACACCAGATACTGACTGGTATCCCCCCCAATAAAACAAAACTGCACCTTTCAGAGTGGCCTTTTATTGTGGGCAGTCTAAGGCACACCTGTGCACTAATCATGGTGTCTAATCAGCATCTTGATATGGCACACCTGTGAGGTGGGATGGATTATCTCAGCAAAGGAGAAGTGCTCACTATCTCAGATTTAGACTGGTTTGTGAACAATATTTGAGGGAAATGGTGATATTGTGTATGTGGAAAAAGTTTTAGATCTTTGAGTTCATCTCATACAAAATGGGAGCAAAACCAAAAGTGTTGCGTTTATATTTTTGTTGAGTATACAAAGGTTTGAACTTTGAGAGTGTTTACACACGAGACAAAAGTGAGAAAATGTTCATGCCTGATTGAGAAAAGTGTATAAAGTGGTTTTACTGTTGGGAAAGTGTAGTGACACGGACCCACAACAGGGGGCGCAAATGAACGGTCAATAGATGAGCCAAAAAGTAACAATTTAATGTTGTGAATGTGCACAACGAACATACAGACAATCTCAGAATATCACAACAGTCAATACACAAAGGTGACGTGTGGGCAGGCTCGAGGATAGAAGACGTCTGTCCTGAGGAGAGCCGGAACCACACGATTTCCGCCGCCCCAGAACCCGGTGAATACTGGAGCCGCCAAGTCCCGAATTCCCAGGTGATCACCGTCCCCGACTGTCGGATCTGGTACTGCTGGCGAAGAACAAAGACAGTCAAGTGTGGGTGTGTGTACACCCAGTAACAACAACGGTGGGAATGCCACCTCCACCTCTCACTCAATACTTGCAGCGGTCTCAGCTGAAAAGGAGCGCCGTCTTGCACAGCCTCCTCAAAAGCGACCGGTTCTCCTGCAAACACTCACAATAAACAGATTTACAAAAGGCTGATGATATTACCTCCTATGAAGTATGATATCTCGGCAACGAGGTGGAGATGACGTCTGGTCTTTATGGAGTGAGATGATGTTGAGTAGATGGGTGACAGCTGTCAAGAGGTAATGAGTGACAGCTGTCACCCCCGGCTGTGTCCATGGCGGCAGCGCCCTCTCGTGCCTGAAGCCCGCACTTCAGGCAGGGCGCCCTCTGGTGGTGGGCCAGCAGTACCTCCTCTTCTGGCGGCCCACACAACATTTACAGCTTTAAAACATCTATAATAATTGTAAAAAAATAACGCTGACTACTTCGCGGACTTCGCTTTTTGCAGGCTATTTTTTAGAACGTAACTCCCGTGATAAACGAGGGACCACTGTAACACTTTTTTGATTATACTACAAAACAAGTGATACGACGGCCGCTTTTGACGCTCTATTGGCACGCGTCGTGATTGGTGGAGTTCTTTTTCTTTGCCGTCTTCCTGGCTTCCATGTCGTAAAATGAGGGTGTGTCTGAAGCAGAGTCTGAATATTTATGGGTGTGTTTATTATAATTACGATTGTTTTCACCCGCCGCATTTATCAAGGTCACGTCAGGCGTACGCCGGAAATGGGCAGGTGCGCACTGCTTGATAGATGTCACAGCAACTTTGGTGTACTTCAAATTTACACCGGAAATTTACGCCACAAGTGAGCAACTTTGATACATGAGGCCCAATGTGAGGCATTATTGTAAAGCACTTCGAGTGTCTGATGCAGATGGAAAAGCGCGATATGAATGCAGTCCATTTACCATTTATATGGAAAAGGAGCATGCCATGGCCTCAACTTTATCTAAAGTATGGGTCTGTTAGTGAAGCTTTGGGCTTATGGCCAGCAATCACCTTAATATTTCTTCTGTTTTTTGTGTTGCTTAACCCTCTGGATTCGAATGACGCATCCTTGCGTAAAAAGTCACATGACCTAATTAAGCGGATGTAACAGTCTGCTGCACTCTGAGGCTCCCTTTAAATGTGTGTTGAACCTGGAGACTTCAACCTTTATAGCACTTTTTAAATTTTGTTAATAGCCGTAGTATAACTTGACTTATGAGTACTTTTTATGCCATACATTTTCATGAATATTATTGTCATTTTCGGCTGAGCATTTATGTACACACACGCAGCCAAAAGGATCATTTCCTTCTCTACTACAGCAGTGACAGCAGTGGGAAGAAATATGACTCCTTCTTCCTCATTGGTTGGCTGGCTCATGAATTTTCCACCAATCAGAAGTCACTAACCCCACATGTGTTCACTAACACAAAAAAAAAAAAAAAATGAGGTGGGCTTCATAGATAATTGGCAAAGCTTCTGGGGAAAACCTGGTCTTGTTAGGAGAGACGGCATCCATCCCACTTTGGATGGAGCAGCTCTCATTTCTAGAAATCTGGCTAATTTTCTTAAATCCTCCAAACCGTGACTATCCAGGGTTGGGACCATTAAGCAGAGTTGTAGTCTTACACACCTCTCTGCAGCTTCTCTCCCCCTGCCATCCCCTCATTACCCCATCCCCGTAGAGACGGTGCCTGCTCCCAGACTACCAATAACCAGCAAAAATCTATTTAAGCATAAAAATTCAAAAATAAAAAATAATATAGCACCTTCAACTGCACCACAGACTAAAACAGTTAAATGTGGTCTATTAAACATTAGGTCTCTCTCTTCTAAGTCCCTGTTGGTAAATGATATAATAATTGATCAACATATTGATTTATTATGCCTAACAGAAACCTGGTTACAGCAGGATGAATATGTTAGTTTAAATGAGTCAACACCCCCGAGTCACACTAACTGTCAGAATGCTCGTAGCACGGGCCGGGGCGGAGGATTAGCAGCAATCTTCCATTTCAGCTTATTAATTAATCAAAAACCCAGACAGAGCTTTAATTCATTTGAAAGCTTGTCTCTTAGTCTTGTCCATCCAAATTGGAAGTCCCAAAAACCAGTTTTATTTGTTATTATCTATCGTCCACCTGGTCGTTACTGTGAGTTTCTCTGTGAATTTTCAGACCTTTTGTCTGACTTAGTGCTTAGCTCAGATAAGATAATTATAGTGGGCGATTTTAACATCCACACAGATGCTGAGAATGACAGCCTCAACACTGCATTTAATCTATTATTAGACTCTATTGGCTTTGCTCAAAAAGTAAATGAGTCCACCCACCACTTTAATCATATCTTAGATCTTGTTCTGACTTATGGTATGGAAATAGAAGACTTAACAGTATTCCCTGAAAACTCCCTTCTGTCTGATCATTTCTTAATAACATTTACATTTACTCTGATGGACTACCCAGCAGTAGGGAATAAGTTTCATTACACTAGAAGTCTTTCAGAAAGCGCTGTAACTAGGTTTAAGGATATGATTCCTTCTTTATGTTCTCTAATGCCATATAACAACACAGTGAAGAGTAGCTACCTAAACTCTGTAAGGAAGATAGAGTATCTCGTCAATAGTTTTACATCCTCATTGAAGACAACTTTGGATGCTGTAGCTCCTCTGAAAAAGAGAGCTTTAAATCAGAAGTGTCTGACTCCGTGGTATAACTCACAAACTCGTAGCTTAAAGCAGATAACCCGTAAGTTGGAGAGGAAATGGCGTCTCACTAATTTAGAAGATCTTCACTTAGCCTGGAAAAAGAGTCTGTTGCTCTATAAAAAAGCCCTCCGTAAAGCTAGGACATCTTTCTACTCATCACTAATTGAAGAAAATAAGAACAACCCCAGGTTTCTTTTCAGCACTGTAGCCAGGCTGACAAAGAGTCAGAGCTCTATTGAGCTGAGTATTCCATTAACTTTAACTAGTAATGACTTCATGACTTTCTTTGCTAACAAAATTTTAACTATTAGAGAAAAAATTACTCATAACCATCCCAAAGACGTATCGTTATCTTTGGCTGCTTTCAGTGATGCCGGTATTTGGTTAGACTCTTTCTCTCCGATTGTTCTGTCTGAGTTATTTTCATTAGTTACTTCATCCAAACCATCAACATGTTTATTAGACCCCATTCCTACCAGGCTGCTCAAGGAAGCCCTACCATTATTTAATGCTTCGATCTTAAATATGATCAATCTATCTTTGTTAGTTGGCTATGTACCACAGGCTTTTAAGGTGGCAGTAATTAAACCATTACTTAAAAAGCCATCACTTGACCCAGCTATCTTAGCTAATTATAGGCCAATCTCCAACCTTCCTTTTCTCTCAAAAATTCTTGAAAGGGTAGTTGTAAAACAGCTAACTGATCATCTGCAGAGGAATGGTCTATTTGAAGAGTTTCAGTCAGGTTTTAGAATTCATCATAGTACAGAAACAGCATTAGTGAAGGTTACAAATGATCTTCTTATGGCCTCGGACAGTGGACTCATCTCTGTGCTTGTTCTGTTAGACCTCAGTGCTGCTTTTGATACTGTTGACCATAAAATTTTATTACAGAGATTAGAGCATGCCATAGGTATTAAAGGCACTGCGCTGCGGTGGTTTGAATCATATTTGTCTAATAGATTACAATTTGTTCATGTAAATGGGGAATCTTCTTCACAGACTAAAGTTAATTATGGAGTTCCACAAGGTTCTGTGCTAGGACCAATTTTATTCACTTTATATATGCTTCCCTTAGGCAGTATTATTAGACGGTATTGCTTAAATTTTCATTGTTACGCAGATGATACCCAGCTTTATCTATCCATGAAGCCAGAGGACACACACCAATTAGCTAAACTGCAGGATTGTCTTACAGACATAAAGACATGGATGACCTCTAATTTCCTGCTTTTAAACTCAGATAAAACTGAAGTTATTGTACTTGGCCCCACAAATCTTAGAAACATGGTGTCTAACCATATCCTTACTCTGGATGGCATTACCCTGACCTCTAGTAATACTGTGAGAAATCTTGGAGTCATTTTTGATCAGGATATGTCATTCAAAGCGCATATTAAACAAATATGTAGGACTGCCTTTTTGCATTTACGCAATATCTCTAAAATCAGAAAGGTCTTGTCTCAGAGTGATGCTGAAAAACTAATTCATGCATTTATTTCCTCTAGGCTGGACTATTGTAATTCATTATTATCAGGTTGTCCTAAAAGTTCCCTAAAAAGCCTTCAGTTAATTCAAAATGCTGCAGCTAGAGTGCTGACGGGGACTAGAAGGAGAGAGCATATCTCACCCATATTGGCCTCTCTTCATTGGCTTCCTGTTAATTCTAGAATAGAATTTAAAATTCTTCTTCTTACTTATAAGGTTTTGAATAATCAGGTCCCATCTTATCTTAGGGACCTCGTAGTACCATATCACCCCAATAGAGCGCTTCGCTCTCAGACTGCAGGCTTACTTGTAGTTCCTAGGGTTTGTAAGAGTAGAATGGGAGGCAGAGCCTTCAGCTTTCAGGCTCCTCTCCTGTGGAACCAGCTCCCAATTCAGATCAGGGAGACAGACACCCTCTCTACTTTTAAGATTAGGCTTAAAACTTTCCTTTTTGCTAAAGCTTATAGTTAGGGCTGGATCAGGTGACCCTGAACCATCCCTTAGTTATGCTGCTATAGACGTAGACTGCTGGGGGGTTCCCATGATGCACTGTTTCTTTCTCTTTTTGCTCTGTATGCACCACTCTGCATTTAATCATTAGTGATCGATCTCTGCTCCCCTCCACAGCATGTCTTTTTCCTGGTTCTCTCCCTCAGCCCCAACCAGTCCCAGCAGAAGACTGCCCCTCCCTGAGCCTGGTTCTGCTGGAGGTTTCTTCCTGTTAAAAGGGAGTTTTTCCTTCCCACTGTAGCCAAGTGCTTGCTCACAGGGGGTCGTTTTGACCGTTGGGGTTTTACATCATTATTGTATGGCCTTGCCTTACAATATAAAGCGCCTTGGGGCAACTGTTTGTTGTGATTTGGCGCTATATAAAAAAAAGTTGATTGATTGATTGATTGATGGGACGATAAGTTCTACAAGGTGCACTCGCCGGCTTGTATCCAACCATATTACGAGGTTGGACTGCTCGTTGGTGTTAGCGATGTGGATTGGAAATTTCAGTGCTACACTGAGGTCAGCAGAGACTTTCCAGTCATGTGCACCGCTGAGGAGTTTCGAGCGCATTGCTTTTCGCTATTGCTGTAACAGGCATATGCCCTCCTTGCAGAAGGCGATGTAGAGTTTAGGATCTTTGATCGGTTCCCTGTTGGTGGTGTCACATTGGGTCCTGATAATATCTGCCATTTCCTCCAGAACCTGGTTGTGGCACCAGGTGTACATCTGCAAATATTGGATACTGGATCTATTGGACTACTATTGGATTAACCGTGGAATTGATCAGCTGGTCTCTGAACGCTATTGACACCATCTTTTCTACAAGAAGGTCAGGACCGGGGGATCCTACCTGCCCAGATGGAACATATCCTGCGGATTATGTTCTCAACTCCTGGGGGTCTTGGCATGTAGCATACTTGGCGCCTTTCTCCGTTGAGGACGTCGAGGATTTATTCATATTTGGTCTTATGATAGCAGGGCTGGTACTTTTTGGCTTATGTGCTGCCCTGATCTATGGGAAAATTGGCAAGACGGCGGCATCAAGAACCACGGCCCCTCGCTTGTCTGTCATGATTAACGAGGTGGGCAAGGCATTACATTCTCAGATTGCAATGACTCTTGAACTCAGACGCAAATTGAATGACATCTTGGAGCAGATGCGTGCGTTGCAGATTAAGTTGAAGATTTTGGAGGCCGGGAATATTCTTAATTCATAATTAGGAATATTCTTAATTCATAATTGGGATTTGGTTATTCAAGTGGAACTGTATATGTGTTTTTCCCTTCTCAAACCACAACACGGCAGGCTTATCAAGCCTGAAGGACAAATTGCCCAACTGTTTTCCTCCAGAGGAATGTCTTCTGGCTTTGGTGATTATTTGGCTCCTTTCTTTCTTATCTCAACCCACAAAGACAATAAACTGTTTTTCATAGGACTGAAGCATGCTCCAGTCCCATGTGTGTTTGATCACAGCCCACCCACCCCACGTGGAACTGATTGTGTGGTCGCGTTCTCTTCATTACTGGTGGAAAGCATGTGCGGTTAGTTTTTTGTTGTTGTTTGGGTTTTTGTTTTTTGTTTTTTTGTAAAAGTGAGGTGTTTTATGAATGTGAAGTAAGTGCTTCAGTTATTTTTTTGAACTGGAGGAAGACGAAGCACGCAGCTCGTCATCAGAGTCTGAAACAGACAGTGAGGATTCTGGTGCTGAAAGAGATGATCCCTCTTTTGTTCTGGACAGTGGTGGGCACAGCTAACCAAAAGTTAGCTTTGATAACTGGTAATCAGCTAACTGAAAAGTTCTGTAATGCTAAACCAATAAACTGCCTAAAAACTTACTTATCCAAAGCTACAGCTAACCGATAACCTTCAGTTTTGTCTCCCCACCAATTCTGAGTTTAAACACCCTCAAAACTTTTAATAGATTCAAAGGCGATCACAAACCCAAACACAGCCAATGTAGCCAGCACTTCTATCTTTGTGCACTCTGCCCACTGCTCCAGGGAAGCATCATTTATCTTGACAGGATACAGTGGTCCAGCCATGAGGAGGAGCTCTTGAAATGGAAAGCAGGTTTGATTTATGGTTTTTGATTTATAAATCAATTTAATCCGGATAGAATAACTACATTAATGCAACTCTTAAAATGTACAAAGTGATATATAACACATATCTGTTAATTTTAAAATAATACACTAATTCTGAAGATTTGAACATTAACACACAGATGCCTAAAGGGATTATGGGTAAACAGCCTCTGCTCATACTGATCGGTTGATTCATTCATTCTATGTAAAAAACAACACAAGTGAATCAATGTAACGTGTGTTGGTGTTTACAAATAAATGTGCTTTTGTAAAATATGTCATTTTTTTTCATTTGTAAAAAAAGAAAAAGAAATTTTCAAGATCCCGCTAGACAGTGCCTAAGCGCACGCGTGATGACATCACAACTCTATCCGGTTGACTAACGATGTCAGTCGCGCAAAGAAATCAAATCAAAGTGAAAACATGCTCATTGCACTCAGAATGTTGGTATTTTGGTCGTTGAACTTTGCGGTGCAATGTCATAATAACACATCAATCAGTCTCTCTGTGAGGCGTCATAACATCCGATCGGTTAGATGCTCAGTGCGGTGTCATAATAACGCATCAAAAGGCAGACTGAGGCACCAACGGTGCCTTCAGCTGGACAACAAGAGGAGTGACACACCGTGGAAATGTCAGGCCTGCAATGTGCCCCTCTGTGTTGTGTTGTGGCACAAGTAATTTGTGTTGCATCTTATTTTGACATCTGATTGTTTTGTAAATAGTTTAGCATTAGTATTTCCTGCACTATATGTTTTTGAAATGTACAATTTATCTAATGTACAATGTACATTGTACAGTTTATGTATGTACAATTTATTCTAAAACTTATTGTGATATCTGACTGTTTTGTAAATAATTGTACAAAAAAACTGCCTGAAGCATTTCCTGCATTTATGTAAATAGTTGTATTTAACTTTGTTTTGTTTTGCTACATTTGTACATGTTTTTGAAATCTACAGTTTATATTTACATTTTAAGTTATGAAAATGGTTCATTAAACAAGTTTGTGGTTTTAACAGAAAAAAAAAAACTTTTTTCGACTTGGATTTTATGTTTTTGTGTGATTTTAAGCTCACTGTGTTAATACAGTAGGTCAGAATGAATGAGAAATGAAAAAAAATGACACAAAACAAGGCCAGGTACACACTTTTAAAAGGTAAATTATCACTGTAAAACCAAAAGTAGTCAAAAACAACTTATTCTACCCTGGACTCCAGAGGGTTAATGCTGACAAATTATACCATATTTGTTGTCTTTCTACCACCTGATTCTGTTTTTTTTCTCTCCATCCAGAGATGGGAGTGGGTGTCTTCTTCTGCAGGCCTCCCGTCCTGTGCACCGGCATGGGCTCCCAAAATTTCCTGTATATTTGTATTTTCAATTGTGTCTGTATCATGGCCCAAACAAGGGGTCACCCCTTTGAGTCTGGTTTGCTTGAGGTTTCTTCCTCAAATCATCAGAGGGAGTTTTTCCTTACCACTGTCGCCTGTCTGCTTGCCCCGGGGGGTTGGTAAGGTTAGATCTTACTTGTGTGAAGCGCCTTGAGGCAACCTTGCTGTGATTTGGTGCTATATAAATGAAAATAAATTGAAATTTGCTGTTTTTAACCTCTTAAACCCTAAAGTCCCCAAATTTGGGGACTTGCCCTTTTTTGGAACATTTGAACACTCATAACTAACCAATGCTGACACCAGCATACACTTATTACACATCAAAACGTCTCCTCTACAAAAGTATCCACTTCAATCACATATCAACTAACCACAGCTGAAACGCAGAGCAAATAAAGACATAAATCAGAATTCAACTTGGGAAAAAAAACCATTTACTCCTACCAGGTATTATTTACTTTCATTTTTTTTGCATCCACAACATCCCCTAGGACCTGTCTTTTAGCTGGTCCAAACCTTTGCATTTTTGACCTTATACAAGCTGAGAAATAAATCATAATATATGGGTATGTGAGTTTGGTGAAATAGGCTCTAGGGCTTAAAGGGTTAAATCATAATGACAACAGAAACTACCCAAATGACCCTGATCAAAATTTTACATGCTCTGGTGATTTTGGCCTGATAACATGCACACAAGTTGACATAAACGGTCTGAATGGCTACAAGAGGTAACCATCCTCACCTGTGATCTGTTTGCTTGTAATCACTGAGTTTCTGGGTTCCTGACAGACCCTTGCATCTTTCATCCAGTGCTGCACTGATGTACTGTACTTTCAGGTTGGTATCGATAAAGCACAGTAGGTGGAGGTGACGGTGAGTAACGGAGGAGTCGACTGGAAGTGCTGTAGATGTGGTTTGTCCCACGGCGTGAGCACTGGCTGACCTGATGGTTGAGTGTTTGTTTTAAAGCCTCTATTAGTGACTCGATTAATTTATGGACTTTTTTTTTGTAAGTTACTGATTTAGTCTGATCTAAATTTTGATTGTTCTCCTTGAAGTGTGATTACTGTAATGAATGATTGAAGCATGTGATTGCATCTTGTTTGTGTTTTGGTGGCTTGAGAGAATTGTAACCCGCTTATGTTACACCTGTAAATTTCAAGTCTAATTTTAGTACCTGATACAATGAACACTTAAGCAACCAGAGTAAAAGTAGATTATCCACCCAGACCCACTGAGATCAGGACTCCAGACCTCACAGTGTCAGAGCAGTGTTTTACTTTGAAGGGGCCTTTGTTCTTTCTCTTTCTTTGAAGGAGCCTCTGTTCCCTCTCTTACGTTGAAGGTGTCTCTGTTCTCTCTCTTATTTTGAAGGCGCCTCTTTTCTCTCTCTTACTTTGAAGGAGTCTCTGTTGGCTCTCTTATTTTGAAGGCGCCTTTGTTCGCTCTCTTATTTTGAAGGCGCCTCTTTTCTCTCTCTCACTTTGATGGTGCCTCTGTTCTCTCTCTTTTTTGAAGGCGCCTTTGCTCGCTCTCTTATTTTGAAGGCGCCTCTGTTTCCGGCCCTTAGCTTAGCTTGCTAGCTGTGAGCAGCAGCGTTCGTGTCTGTGACTCTTTGGTTCTTTTGTTGTTTTGTGACGGAGTTTGTTTTAGAAAAAGTTGGTGTCGTTGTGTGAAAATGTCTAAAGTCCAAATGCTGAGAGCGTTGGTGAAGCAGCGACTAACTGCGGCTGCTGATGAGATATTTGGGCTGTTTGAAAGAACCATAGCAGAGTACGAGGAGGAACTTTGTCGTTCCAAAGAGGAGAACCACCGACAGCGACACCTGCTGGACGCCGTCTTTAACCCTGATGTCAATTTGCACGTATCAGGTTTGCTCACTTTGTTTGTTTTTTTTTTTTGGGGGGGGGGGGGGGGGGTGTTTAACAATCAGGCTATGAGTGGTTTTTGTTTTGTTTTTTCGGTAGGTTTTGAATTTTTTTTGCGCTTTACTGCCACCATCTGGACTGGAGGGTAAAATGGCATAATTCTACTGGAGACAGTAGAATTCATGCAACTGGGCAGTGACCCAGTTTGTCCAAGATGTTTAGAGGTTTCCTGGTTAAACTACTGCAGGTGAAATGATGAAATGTCTGAAATGACAGTTTGTTGTGTTGTTGAAGGTAAAAAATAATTAAACAAAAAATTTCACTGCTATTTAACTGACCAATTTACCGTAGAGGTTTAGTCTTGTGGAAAGTGGTTATCTGTATGTAACATAGTTACAGGGGTGGGGTGGGGGGTAACGTAGTTTAGGAATCTACCTGTCAGTAGGGCAGCGCAGTCTCATTTGAACCCTGTGTGATATCACGGGATTTGACCACTACTGGGGACAGCCTGCCTTTGTACAGTACTAAAACAGCTTAACTTCACACGGGAAAATGGTGTACTGTTTTGTTTTTGGCAGCAATCATGGAAGCAGTCGCGAAAGTGCAGGGATTTTTTCGGTTCCCAATGGAGAAGGGAAGACAAGGCAAATGGGAGACGTTGTGTCGGTAAGTGTTAGCCTACACAGCAAACCAGAGTAGCAGCGTTCTCTCGCCTGCATAACTGCCTCGACACGTTTGAGAAACCGCAACACATGTCCACTTTCCACCACATTGTCACTTTTTCTTTGCATTTTCACTTTGTTTGCTGTGTAAAAAGTCCAAGCGGGCTGTTCCCGGATGAAGGATTATTGCGTCATATTTTAACCCTTTAGCGCCCACTTTCAAAAGAGACTGCGCTGCTCAATAGCAAATGCAAGTACAACAAAGTAGCCTCTAGTCACATGACCTATGTTGACCAATTATTAGATGCTACGTACACACAGCCACTGCCTAACTTGTGAGACGTGACTGCATGTTATTATTGGGGCCCAAGTAGGACAAAATCCTAAAAGGACCCTATTGTAGTTGCTCTGTGTATTATTGTTTTTTATTTATTTATTATTATTCAAACTTTTCAAATCCCAATTTCTGCATTTTCCCATGCTCAACACCTGACCAAACTTTGCAAGGTCATCCAGCTGGATCCGAAATACAGTATTTTAGGGGTCGTGCACATGCTCGCAGCGAAATGGCGAAATAGTGCCCCCTACAAATTTTCATAAACCCCTCTCCTTTGGGTTTTTTTTTTTGTCGTAGCCTCACAAAATTCATTACACACACTTACTATGCTGGGATGCACAAAAAGTCTCTTGACATCATGGTGAAATGTCGACAGGAAGTCGGCCATTTTGATTTGAAGTTTCGATTTTGAGGTAATTTTTGCCATTTTTGGCCATTTCCACTACTTACATTTGAACGGACTCGTCCAAGGGATTTCATCCAATCGTCTTCAAATTTGGTACACATCATCATGACCCCATGCTGATCAAAAGTTAGCAAAAGAATTTCTGTAGGTCAAAAGGTGTGGTTGCTGGGGTTCGTCAAACTTTGGTGAGTGTTTTGGGGCACACCCTTTCACTTCGAACGGCTGTCACGCCCGCATACTTCATTGTAGATCCTTCAAACCCGCTGAACATGATGAGGGCTCCGCCCTGAACATCTGCATATATGAACCTCCCACCTAAGCGCATATATGAACCTCCCACCAAAATACATCAAAGTTGCTCAAAATAAGCTTACACAACGAAACCATACATCTGCATGAACCTAATACCTCTTCATAAGATAAGCCTTATGTGCTCCATTCGTGTACTTAACCAAAGACCATGAATCAAATAATGTTAGCTAACTTTGCTCTTAGCACGGGAAAAAAAAAAAAACTCACCGGAGTCAAGGAAAATATATATATACACATTAATGCTGTCCGGGTCCTTTCTTGCACGAATCTTGGTTCTCACAGGATTAATCACTCGAAACAAAAGTAGGGTTTCTTTTTTTCACCACTATTCTTCAATGCAAACGTTTCCTTCATACTTGGGATCTCGCTCTGCTCCTACAGCAACAAGTGCTCTTCATCTACTAATCTCCCTTCCCAACAATGTTACTACTGCCCCTAGTGGACGGGAATGGAAATTTCAAGTACATAGATAAACAGCACATAGGAAATATAATAGAGACTGTTAAATTTGGCTAACTGGAAAATTTGAGTGGGTTACATAAGTATTTGGTCACTCACAAACAAGCAAGATTTGTGGCTCTCACAGACCTGTAACTTCTTCTTTAAGAAGCTCTTCTGTCTTCCACCTGTTACCCGTATTAATGGCACCTGTTGAACCCGTTATCTGTATAAAAGACACCTGTCCACAGCCTCAAACAGTCGCACTCCAAACTCAACCATGGCCAAGATCAAAGAGCTGTCAAAGGACACCAGGAAGAACATTGTAGATGTGCACCAGGCTGGGAAGAGTGAATCTACAATAGTCAAGCAGGTTGGTGTGAATAAATCAACTGTGGGAACAATTGTAAGAAAATGGAAGACATACAAGACCACTGATAATCTCCCTCGATCTGGGGCTCCACGCAAGATGTCATCCTGTGGGGTCAAAATGATCATGAGAACGGTGAACAAAAATCCCAGAACTACACAGAGGGACCTGATGAATGACCTGCAGAGAGCTGGGACCAAAGTAACAAAGGCTACGCACAGAAGGAGTCAAATCCTGCAGTGCCAGGCGTGTCCCCCTGCTTAGGCCAGTACGTCTCAAGGCCCGTCTGAAGTTTGCCAGAGAGCATATGGATGATCCAGAAGAGGATTGGGAGAATATCACGTGGTCAGATGAAACCAAAATAGAACATTTTGGTAAAAACTCAACTCGTCATGTTTGGAGGAAGAAGAATGCCGAGTTGCATCCCAAGAACACCATATCTACTGTGAAGCATGGGGGTGGAAACATCATGCTTTGGGGCTGTTTTTCTGCAAAGGGGACAGGACGACTGATCCATGTTAAGGGAAGAATGAACGAGGCCATGTATCATGAGATTTTAAGACAAAACCTCCTTCCATTAGTGAGAGCACTGAAGATGCAATGTGGCTGGGTCTTCCAGCATGACAGTGATCCCAAACACACCACTCAGGCAATGAAGGAGTGGCTCCATAAAAAGCATTTCAAGGTCCTGAAGTGGCCGAGCCAGTCTCCAGACCTCAACCCCATAGAAAATTTGTTGAGAGTTGAAAGTTCGTGTTGCCCAGCGACAGCCCCAAAACATCGTTGCTCTAGAGGAGATCTGCATGGAGGAATGGACCAAAATACCAGCTACAGTGTGTGCAAACCTGGTGAAGACTTACAGGAAACGTTTGACCTCTGTCATTGACAACAAGGATTACGTTACAAAGTATTGAGTTGAAATTTTGTTATTGACAAATACTTATTTTCCACCATAATTTACAAATAAATTCTTTTTTTTTTTTCATTTTCTCTCATAGTTGAAGTGTACCTATGATGAAAATTACAGACCTCTCTCATCTTTCTAAGTAGGAGAACTTGCACAATCAAGGACTGACTAAATACTTTTTTACCCCATTGTAGTTAACCCCATCAAATTCATTCCACTTCTAAAACATCCAGAACAAGTTGGTGAACGTGTGCAATGATCGTCGTGAAGCTACGAGTAGTGGCGGTTTGACAAAAATCGACCCTTTGCCATGAAATTACTTTCTTCCTTTTGATGGCTTTAATTTTGTCAGATCATCATGAAAATTGATACACAGGTCAAGCATGACAACCTCTTACAGGTCATAGGGGTGTCGCCTATGGGTGGGGCAAAATGCCTCTATAGTGCCCCTTTTGCAACTTTCAAAAAATCCTCCACATAGGGTTTTTATTTATTTATTTATTTATTTATTTATTTTTTTATTTTTTTTTGAGTTGAGAGATGAAAATTGGTAATTGGTAAATGCGTGACTTGCAAATTGGTAAATGTGTGACTTGCATAAACGTACAAAAACGTCTCTTGCACTATTGGTCTACTCCAAACAGGAAGTTGGCCATTTTGAATTTTCGTGTCATTTTGGCATGATTTCCACACGTATTTGAATGAATGCCTCCTTGGGATTTTGTCCACTTCATTTCAGATTTCTTTCAGATCATCCAGAGACTATACTGATCAAAGGCTGTCAAAAGCTTTTCTCTATGTTGAAGGGTGTGGTTGCTGTGGTGCCGCCATTTTGACCCTTTGCCATGGAACATCAAGTCATGATAACTCCTTCATGCATTGACTGATTTGCTTGAAACTTGAACTGTGTGATGAGTGTCTGCTCCTGTACCTGCCTCCTCTGTTTGTGCTCTGAGTGCCCCCTTTATGCATTGTCTGATTTGCTTGAAACTTGAAATGTGTGATAAGTTCTGCCTCCATACGCATCTCCCCACATCTGGTCACAAGGGGAGGGGATGCGCTGGCCTGGGGAGGCGGTGGCACAGACACGAGGGCCCGTATATGATTGCTTGCAGTCCTAGTTGTTATTACTATTATTCTTCCCTTTTCAAGCCCAAATGTTGACCCTTTCCCATGCTTCATTGGTACCACAACAGTACTACAATTCCACCAGTACCACAACATCCCGGAGGACATAGCGAGAACACCGGGCTCTCCGTGGATTACCAGCCTGCCCAGCAGGCGGTGTAGGCCGCGTAGAGACAGGAAGCAGAAGCAAGGATGTCAGTCCGGCTCCTATGCTAGGCTACGTAAACAACCTCACAGGCCAGCCTTACCGAGCCTCTTCCTCTCAAACGCCAGATCATTGCACACAAAATGGACGAATTGGAGCTACAGATGGCCACAAACAGCTTTGTGCAGAACTGCAGCATTATTTTCATCATGGAGACGTGGCTTCACCCGCTGATCCCTGCAGTCGAGCTAGCAGGCCGCACGCTACACGGGCAGGACAGAACCAGTGATTCGGGTAAGTGTAGAGGTGGAGGGCTCTGTGTTTATGTGAACCGCGAGTGGTGCTGTAGCAGCAGGGTCATTGACTCTCACTGTTCTTCTGATTTGGAGGTGCTGGCAGTCTCATGCAGACCTTTTTATCTCCCAAGGGAGTTCACAGTAGTCGTTGTGTTTGCTGTTTACATCCCACCTGATGCTAACAGCACGGCCCTTAGCCTCTTGCTTGCCTGTGTAAATTAACAGCAGCTGGGCCACCTGAATGGTGTTTGTATTGTTGCTGGTGACTTCAACCAAGCGTGTTTAAAGACTGTGCTCCCTACGTTTGTCCAGTACGTGAAGATTGCCACCAGAGGGGAAAATACTTTGGACCATGTTTACTCAAACATAAAACATGCGTACAGATTCACTCCCCTCCCCCATCTTGCTGGATCTGACCATCTCTGCCTGTCACCTCACCCCCACCTACACCCCCCTGCTGAGGCGAACAAAGCCACAACGAAAGACTATCCAAACCTGGCCTGAGGGAGCGCTCTCCCAGCTACAGGACTGCTTCTCACGGACTGTATGGGATTTATTTTCCAGCCACTACCTGCAGGAGAACACTGACACCTACTCTCTTACATTAAGAACTGTGTTGACACTGTCACCATCAACAAAAGGGTCAGGGTTTTTCCAAACCAGAAGCCCTGGATGAACAGTGCAGTCCAGTCCCTATTAGAAAGCCGGAACACCGCCTTTAAATCTGGGGACAGGGCCCTGTACAGCGCGGCCAGGTCCAATCTGAAAAAAGGCATCAGAGAGGCCAAGGCTGCTTACAAGGAAAAGATAGAGGACCACTTCGCTGTAAATGACCCCAGAAGGATGTGGCAGGGAATAAATCATATAACCAACTACAGAAGCAGCAACCCAGGAAATGCTAGGTCTGACACCTCGCTGGCAGAGGAGCTGAACTGCTTCTTTGCCCGCTGCGAAGCAGACAGACCAGCAGCAACCCCACACCCACCACCTTCCAGCACTAAATGTTGGAAACTACGAGCATCTTTCTGTCATTCTGTCTCTGTTATGAGAGTGTTGCTGTCCAAATAGTTATGGACCTAACTGTTGACCCCACGTCTCACCAGTGTCTCTGCACTGCTTTCCTGTCTCAAAGGGTTGGCACGCAGAGTTTCTGCTCCTGGCATTGAAGGTATTAGATGCAAAGCTTTGAACCGCTTTGTGGATCAAAAACAGAACCACAAACCTTTATGTCCTGTTACAGAATCATGTTTTTAAAATGATGGTAACTGGTTCATACTGTTGTTTTTTTTTTGTTTTTTTTCTTTTTTGTTGAAGAGGTTTCTGACCAGGTCACTTCTTCCTGTCTTTCACTTAGTGCATAGAGCAGCAGTCACGAAGCCTGAGACATTTTTTTCAGTCTGTTATCATAAGAGGTAAATATTGTAGGCTGCAAATCTTAAAAATCTTTGTTTTTGAACAGGGCCGGCTTGTTCATGAGAGTGATTTGGGCGTCACAATGCCAAACTGGAAGGAGGGATTTTTTTTTCTTTTGTTTTTGTCTGTCTGAATCTGCCGCTGTTCCAGTGGTTATCAGTGTTCCAGACCATTTGATCTGCCTCTGAATGTCATGGCCCAGTCAGGTTTTACCCATTCTGGTGTGATTTCAGTCAGATTGCAAATTACTTCCAGACTCTCATGTACTGCTTCTTCCCAAGTGCAGGACCAATAGACTGAAAAACTCCTTTGTACTTCAGGCCACCAGACTGTACAACTCCTCACTCAGGGGGAGGAGGAGTAACAGGAAGACAGAGGATGGGAAGGAGAGGAGCAGCAGTCGTCAATAAACCAGTATTGATCAGTATGTCTGGTATTTATATTTGCAACTATTTTTTTAAACTTTTGATACTTTGAGTGCTTTTTACTCTGTGTGCTGCTATACAGTGCTGCTGGAACCTCAGTTTCACTGGGGGAGTCTTCCCAAGGGATCAGTAAAGTTCTGTATAATCATATTTTTCACAAAACGGAGATTTCACTGTAATCTTTGTTTTCCGGCTGTGCACAGCAGTAGGGCTGCAGCTATTGATTATTTTAGTAATCAAGTATTCTAACAATTATTCTGGTGATTGAGTAATCGGATAAAAAGTACTTTTGCATTTTTAAACATCAATAGTCTAGGGCTCTCCCTAAGCAATGGCACAATGTCGCTGTGCCAAAGTCTTGACATTTTGCTGAAATGGTGATGGGATGTGGCTTTCTGTTGTCTTTTTCCCACTAACGTGTAAAATTTAACCATTTTGAGTTTTTATTATTATTATTACTACTATTATTCAAGACTAGTGGACTGGGTTCCTATGTGATTTATTTTTTTTATCCCTCTTTCTCTGCGATTCACAAGATGCATTTCAGCTGGAGGTTGAACATGCAAGTCACTGTTTTTTGTTATACAGCATTTCCTGTATATTCGTTCTGTGAATTGTTCTGTAATTTGTGTCTGTATCATGGCCCAAGCAGAGGGTCACCCCTTTGAGTCTGGTCTGCTTGAGGTTTCTTCCTCAGAGGGAGTTTTTTCTTACCACGGCTGCTCTGGGGGTTAGTAAGGTTAGACCTTACTTGTGTGAAGCAGTCGGACCAATCGGACCGGGAGTGACATGTTTAGCCGGATGTTCTCCCTGAATTGCTGGCTGTCTGAGTGGTGTCCAAAAAATGAGGTGGGCTTCATAGATAATTGGCAAAGCTTCTGGGGAAAACCTGGTCTTGTTAGGAGAGACGGCATCCATCCCACTTTGGATGGAGCAGCTCTCATTTCTAGAAATCTGGCCAATTTTATGAAACCCTCCAAACCGTGACTATCCAGGGTTGGGACCAGGAAGCAGATTTGTAGTCTTACACACCTCTCTGCAGCTTCTTTCCCCCTGCCATCCCCCCATTACCCCATCCCCGTAGAGACGGTGTCTGCTCCCAGACCACCAATAACCAGTAAAAATCTATTTAAGCATAAAAATTCAAAAAGAAAAAAATAATATAGCACCTTCAACTGCACCACAGACTAAAACAGTTAAATGTGGTCTATTAAACATTAGGTCTCTCTCTTCTAAGTCCCTGTTAGTAAATGATATAATAATTGATCAACATATTGATTTATTCTGCCTTACAGAAACCTGGTTACAGCAGGATGAATATGTTAGTTTAAATGAGTCAACACCCCCGAGTCACACTAACTGTCAGAATGCTCGTAGCACGGGTTGAGGAGGAGGATTAGCAACAATCTTCCACTCCAGCTTATTAATTAATCAAAGACCCAGACAGCGCTTTAATTCATTTGAAAGCTTGACTCTTAGTCTTGTCCATCCAAATTGGAAGTCTCAAAAACCAGTTTTATTTGATGTTATCTATCGCCCACCTGGTCGTTACTGTGAGTTTCTCTGTGAATTTTCAGACCTTTTGTCTGACTTAGTGATTAGCTTAGATAAGATAATTATAGTGGGCGATTTTAACATCCACACAGATGCTGAGAATGACAGCCTCAACACTGCATTTAATCTATTATTAGACTCAGTTGGCTTCGGTAAAAATGTAAATGAGTCCACCCACCACTTTAATCATACTTTAGATCTTGTTCTGACTTATGGTATGGAAATTGAAGACTTAACAGTATTCCCTGAAAACCCCCTTCTGTCTGATCATTTCTAAATAACATTTACATTTACTTTAATGGACTACCCAGTAATGGGGAATAAGTTTCATTACATTAGAAGTCTTTTGGAAAGCGCTGTAACTAGGTTTAAGGATATGATTCCTTCTTTGTTATGTTCTCCAATGCCATATACCAACACAGTGCAGAGTAGCTACCTAAACTCTGAGTGAGATAGATTATCTCGTCAGTAGCTTTACATTCTCATTGAGCACAACTTTGGATGCTGTAGCTCCTCTGAAAAAGAGAGCCTTAAATCAGAAGTGCCTGACTCTGTGGTATAACTCACAAACTCGCAGCTTAAAGCAGATAACCCATAAGCTGGAGAGGAAATGGTGTCTCACTAATTTAGAAGATCTGTTGCGCTATAAAAAAAAGCCCTCCGTAAAGCTAGGACATCTTACTACTTATCACTAATTGAAGAAAATAAGAACAACCCCAGGTTTCTTTTCAGCACTGTAGCCAGGCTGACAGAGTCAGAGCTCTATTGAGCTGAGTATTCCTTTAACTTTAACTAGTAATGACTTCATGACTTTCTTTGTTAATAAAATTTTAACTATTAGAGAAAAAATTACTCATAACCATCCCAAAGACATATCGTTATCTTTGGCTGCTTTCAGTAATGCTGGTAATTGGTTAGACTCTTTCTCTCCGATTGTTCTTTCTGAGTTATTTTCATTAGTTACTTCATCCAAACCATCAACATGTCTATTAGACCCCATTCCTACCAGGCTGCTCAAGGAAGCCCTACCATTAATTAATGCTTCAATCTTAAATATGATCAGTCTATCTTTGTTAGTTGGCTATGTACCACAGGCTTTTAAGGTGGCAGTAATTAAACCATTACTTAAAAAGCCATCACTTGACCCAGCTATCTTAGCTAATTATAGGCCAATCTCCAACCTTCCTTTTCTCTCTCAAAAATTCTTGAAAGGGTAGTTGTAAAACAGCTAACTGATCATCTGCAGAGGAATGGTCTATTTGATGAGTTTCAGTGAGGTTTTAGAATTCATCATAGTACAGAAACAGCATTAGTGAAAGTTACAAATGATCTTCTTATGGCATCAGACAGTGGACTCATCTCTGTGCTTGTCCTGTTAGACCTCAGTGCTGCTTTTGATACTGTTGACCATAAAATTTTATTAGAGAGATTAGAGCATGCCATAGGTATTAAAGGCACTGCGCTGCAGTGGTTTGAATCATATTTATCTAATAGATTACAATTTGTTCATGTAAATGGGGAATCTTCTTCACAGACTAAGGTTAATTATGGAGTTCCACAAGGTTCTCTGCTAGGACCAATTTTATTCACTTTATACATGCTTCCCTTAGGCAGTATTATTAGAAAGAATTGCTTAAATTTTCATTGTTACGCAGATGATACCCAGCTTTATCTATCCATGAAGCCAGAGGACACACACCAATTAGTTAAACTGCAGGATTGTCTTACAGACATAAAGACATGGATGACCTCTAATTTCCTGCTTTTAAATTCAGATAAAACTGAAGTTATTGTACTTGGCCCCACAAATCTTAGAAACATGGTGTCTAACCAGATCCTTACTGTGGATGGCATTACCCTGACCTCTAGTAATACTGTGAGAAATCTTGGAGTCATTTTTGATCAGGATATGTCCTTCAATGCGCATATTAAGCAAATATGTAGGACTGCTTTTTTTGCATTTGTGTCCAGGTATATACAGATAGAGTTTTTCCCATTAACTCAGTGCTGAGAATATCAGCAGTAGGAAATGAAAGGAACTTGTATTTAGCTGGACTAGTTGACTGTATTGTGCTACACATCAGAGAATCAAAAGAAAATCATAACTCAATCACGAACAATGTGAGACCATTCATAACCTCACATGACTACAATGGAGAAGGGCTGAGGCTTTATTATAGGTGGATTGCTGCAGAGATGGTTGTCCTTCTGGAAGGTTCTCCTCTCTCCACAGAGGAATGCTGGAGTGCTGACATAGTGACACCATCGGGTTCTTGGTCACTTCCCTGACTAAGGTCCTTCTCCCCCAGTCGCTCAGTTTAGATGGGCGGCCAGCTCTAGGAAGAGTCCTAGTGAATCTGAACTTCTTCCATTTACAGATGATGGAGGCCACTGTGCTCATTGGAACCTTCAAAACAGCAGAAATGTTTCTGTACCCTTCCCCAGATTTGTGCCTCTAGACAATCCTGTCAGAGGTCTACAGACAATTCCTTTGGCTTCATGCTTGGTTTGTTCTCTGACTGTCAGCTGTGGGACCTTATATGTAGACAGGTGTGTGTCTTTCCAAATCATGTACAATCAACTGAATTTACCCCTGGTGGACTCCAGTTAAGCTGTAGAAACATCTCAAGGATGATCAGTGGAAACAGGAGCTTCATGGCAAAGGCTGTGAATACTTATATACATGCTACCATCGACATTAACGCTTGTCCGATTGTCCGGGACAAGTGTAAAATGTGATCGGACAAGCAATAGCTCTAAATTGTTGTCCGACCGGACAAGTGGCATTTTATTTTATTTGTTTATTTTTTTGGTTTAAAACATTCAAATTCTTCTCGCACCCCCAGACGAAAGCCTTCGTGTTTCCAAAGTTTGCTCAAATACGGTGTGTGAGAGAGAGAGAGAGAGTTATTAGACGTAAAAAAGCAGCAAAACAATTTTAATAAACAATCTTCAGCACACAGCCTCGGTGAAACAGTAAAGTGTGAAAAACTGATTCAGAAAGTTTTTTTTTTTTTCATCCAGGATTCATCTTTAAAAGAGCAGATTTACTCCTTTACTTCTTCCAGAATTATTTTTTTCATTTATTTTTATTATTGTTGTTTATGCACCAATGACACCAGATCAAATTACTTGTATGTGAGAACTTACTTGGCAATAAATTTGATTCTGATTTGACAATCAAATCAGGCCAAATTTAGCTCTCGTTCAAACAAGACAATTAAGGGTTTTATATATAAGTCTGCAATTCCACTCAAAAATGTTGAGAAAAAAAAAAAAGCTAAACTGTCAACATGACAGTAAAACTCTGCCTGTCTGACTGGACTAAAGGTCCAGTGTGTCATTTTTAAAGAAGAGAGCAAATGTTCTGTCCATCAGATATTAATGTGTTTTTAAACTTTTCAATGTCATTTATTTTCTTAACTTAGACAGAAAAATACAAAAAAGAACTTTGATATTATAACATTCTTGTTTTCAATGCATCTAAAACCCGTCAAAATGACTCACAGCGCGCTGCCTCAGGCGATAATTACCAACAGCACCGCCATACTAAACATTCCTGGGGAGAACCCTGTATCATGTGTGTATGAGACCACTGTATGGAGTGTGTGTTCACAGCATCTTCTTACAAGATGCTGTGGCGGGAAACATTAGATAATGAACATCACATTGATTAACACGCCTTTTGAAGAATATATATATATATATATATATATATATATATATATATATATATATATATATTGAACAGAATGTCTTTTCTAAAACCTCTGAAACCGGGCCAGATACCAGGGAAAACACCAGTCAAACACAAAGCATCAACCCCTGCAAGTGTAGAAGCTTCAAAGAAGAGGTATGAAGAGAGAGAAAGTTTGTGAGGAGCTGGACACAGGATTATCTGTGGCTGGGGCACAAAGAAGAGGACAACACAATATACTGCCATGTCTGTCGGGGTTTTCCTTCAATTGCAGACCAGTAAGTCATTTTTAAATGTTGAAATAAAAGAATTTGATTTGCTTTATAAAATACATACTGGCAAATGATCATGCATTGAACAGTGATGAATTCAGAAAACACAGGAGAGGATTGGCATATTGGCATATACCAATTATTTTAATTTTTTCCCCAATTATGAACAATCGAAGGAGAGAAACATTATGAGCTATGTCTTGGTTAACAGATTAAAAGGCTAGAGGCTATGCATGCAATATGTAATAAATTTTTGGAACTTCAATTTTACCACCCACACAGGAGAGAAGCAATTTATGAAAAAGTGTAATTTCAGGACGTCCACAGTAGCATGCCCCCAGACACCCCTAGGTGACACGCGCCATTGTCATATGTATCGCGTGCCTTTGGCACACTTCACGCAACTCGCACCTGTGGCGCTCGCTTGTCCGGGCAACCAGCTTTTCCTATAGGACAAGTACACTAAAAAGCTTAATGTCAATGCCTGACGTGATTTTAGTTTTCCTAATAAAATGAATTAAAAGAGTAAAAATGTAGAACTATAGAACTATACCATGTCAGTATGCCAGCCATGATCTAGATCTGATCTTACTGGGACAGGAATCCAGTGAAGAGACACCAAAATGGGTGTAATGTGGTCGAACTTTCTGCTTCGTGTCAAAAGTCTGGCTGCAGCATTTTGAACCAGTTGGAGAGCCCTAATGCTAGACTGTGGTAAACCAGAAAATAGAACATTGCAGTAGTCCAATCTAGAAGAGATAAATGCATGGATCAGGGTCTCAGCATCAGCCATAGACAGGATGGGACGAATCTTCACTATATTTCACAGGTGGAAGAAAGCAGTCCTAGTAATATTTCTAATGTGGAGGTCAAAGGACAATGTAGGATCAAAAATTACCCCAAGGTTCTTCACTTTGTCAGTGTGATTTTGACACCTGAGCCTAGGCTGAGCATTAACTGGTCAAATTGATGCTGATGTCTCACTTGACCAAAAAACATCATTTCAGTCTTATCAGAGTTTAAAAGTAGGGTGTTTCTAGACATCCAACTTCTAAATTTAATCTTCTAACTCTTCTTAATATTCTAAGGATTTTATGTGGATGAGATTACCAGCAGTTATCGGCAGGTATAAGTGAGTATCATCAGCATAGCAGTGAGAGGTAATCCAAAAATGCCGCAATATGTGCCCAAGGGGTGCTATATAAAGGTTAGAAAATAATATGTTTCATAATATTTGTTCTTAGTTCTGCTGTATTTGAGACCATTTAGCAGTAGGAGCTTCATGCTAATGCTAGGAACAAGTGCAGCGCTAGCTGTGTAGTCTTTGTTTTGTTCAGGTGTGATAAGTGTTAACACTAGTTTATTACGAGGTGCCTTCAATACGTTTTGAGACTTTATTCGTGGGGCAGTTATAATCATCCCACACTCTTGTAATTTTGACATGTCATTACCATATGTCCAAGGAGATAATCTGCCAATTTTTATTATTCCAGGTTGAAAGAGAGAGCTGTATGTGGACGTTAAGCGGACTCTAGTAAATCACGCTCGTCACAGCTGACTTTTTCGCAAAATGCATTCGGGACGGGAGGACACTTTGGAAGAGCGATATGCTATAAAATTTTGTGTTAAGCTCGGAAACAACGCTACACAGACTTATGAACTGCTTCAGATTGCCTATAAATTAAATTGCATGGGCAGAGCATCGGTGTTTCATTGGAACAAAAAGTTTAAGGGTGGCAGAGAGTCTGTGAGAGATGATGAGAGGTGTGGGAAGGGGAGGGAAGTCAGAACACCGGTGCTGGTGGGGAAAATTCATACTTTTATGGATGAGGACCGTCGAGTATCAATAGAGACAATAAGTGTAGAGTTTCAAGTCAGTGTGGGAACTGTGCACATGATTATTCATGATGAACTGAACATGCAGAAGATTTGTGTGAAGGTCAGGACAATGCACCAGTCCACAACTCCACCCGTGTTTCCAACTATTTGACCGAGATGGGCATCAAGACAGTTCCTCACCCTCCCTACAGTCCAGACCTTGCTCCCTGTGACTTTTGGTTGTTCCCCAAGCTCAAGGAAAACCTTAGAGGCAGTCATTTTGAAACCATTGAGGAGATGAAAGAGGCTGTGACAAGGGTCGTGGACACGTTCACACCAGAGGACTTCCAGGGGGCCTTCCAGAAGTTGTTGGAACGAAACAAGTGCATTGCATCTGGAGGGGAGTACTTTGAAGGGGACTAGAGTTTCGTGCTTGTCCAAGGAAAAAAGTGTCCCTATGAATAAAGTCTCTAAACTTATTGAAGGCACCTTGTAATTCAGTTCTCTTATGTGAATGTTGTAGCTGTAGATATAATGAGCCATTGTGTTAGCACTTAATAGAGTGCACTTCTAATTGTATTTTATTTCACATTTTATAGACCACATGTACAGTAGTAGTAGTGAGCTGCTGTATGTCGATGATTAAGGTAGCCTAAAGTTATTCCTGCATCCTGTCTGTGTTCCTTACCGACACCCCGGGCAGATATCGGTACCAGAGCTAGAACCTATACAGTCCTTGAGCCCAAGTCCTTGTTATTGAACAACCCTGGTCCGATGTTTGAGATTTTCCAGAAATAAAACTTGATTCCGTGTCTGGCTGTTCGGAGGAGCTTCTTGATCGAGCTTTGTCTAACTCCTGACAGAAGCTGAGGGTTTGATTGCCCGTCTGTCTGCATCTGTGCTCTGAAAGTGGTGGATGAGCTCTTAATGTTTTGTGGAGCTCATCCTTGGATCTGGGAAACTGTTCAGGTGGTTTACTGCTGATAAAATGTTTGTCCATGAATTCTTATGGGAAACTATGAATATTGATTTGGAGCCATGTCGCCCTGTGCTGTCAGGTCATGGAATGCTGTTACTGTCACTACAAAGCAGAATGAGGCTGCTGTCCTGATCGTGTCTGTCTGTCTGTCCACAGTAATATCTTTAGAGTTGGTAGGAAGCTGAACACAGGTCATGTTAGATCATAGGTTAAAGGTTAGATCAGAGGGCAATCTCCAGAATATGTTAATGACCATATCTCAGGAACTGTGAGGCAGTTTTCTGCACTGACCTGTGCTGTCCTGGGACAGACACGTTTCATGTCTCTGATGTCAGTGACCTTGAGTGACGGTGGCGGCGAGGCTGCAGGCTGACTCCTTGTTACTGTATAACTGCATAGTTAATCTTTTTATTTATTCTTCCCTGCAGATATGCAGCACCTGTTGGTGGGTCAAGAACAGGTTCCTCCTGAGCAGCAGTACTGGAGCTCCAGGCTGGATCAGGAGGATCCGGATCTCCCACACATTAAAGAGGAGCAGGAAGAACTCTGGACCAGCCAGGAGGGAGAACATGTTCCAGAACTACAGGAGGATGATGTCACCAAGTTCCCAGTGACTAGTGTCCTGGCGGAGAGTGAAAATGATGAAGAGAAACCTCAGTCCTCACAGCTTCCTCAGAGTACAACAGAGGGGAACAAACACTCACTTGAACACAGAAGAACAGGATCTGTAGGAGCTGACTGTGGGGGACCAGAACCAGACACAAACTTGTATTCAGACCCTTATTTACAGCCCCTGACTGATGACTTGGCCTCAGAGTCGTCTGACGTTTGGACTGAACACAGCGACGACTGGACAGAAACCAGTGAACAACAGGCGAGTTTGAAGACTCCGACATGTCACGTAGTTGCTGTAAATGATAAGAGACTTAAACTGGGTGAGAAACGATTCAGCTGCTCAGAGTGCGGCAAAGGATTTGGTTATAGGAGCGAGTTGAGCGTCCACATGAGAAGTCATACAGGAGAGAAACCATTCCCATGCTCCAATTGTGGTAAATCGTACCGCTACAAAAGTCATCTGAACAGACACATGATCGTTCATCGCGCAGTACGGCAAATGAGCTGCTCAACGTGCAACAAAACCTTCAGACACAAGATCAGTCTGAAGAAACATCTGAAAATTCACGTCAACGATCAACCGTTTGTGTCCTCGTTCATCGCTGGAGATCCGTTCATGAGTCCACTTTAAGGCACGTCGTGTAGAGGACATTTACAGCCGCACACAAGCCCGCTGAATGTTAATGTGTATAAAACAAGCGCCGCGCTGACGCCGCTCATACGGGTGCAGTAGATTTTACAATAGGGGGATTGAATATCTGCCATATTGGATTTTGATCATGCAGGGGATTGTGGGAAATGTGTGCCTGCTGTGGATGCACGGACACGTGCAGGAAGTAAACAAAAGGCTCAGAATGCCGGAGGTTACTTGTTGTGTCCCTGGATGCTAAATAACCATCTCAGGGATAAACATGTGAACTTCTATGTTTTTCCTAAGAATCCAGCACTTGGAAGCAGCTGGAGTCATAATATTAGGAGGACTGGAAATAAGAGGAAGTTTAGTAAGTTCAAGCTGACATCAACCCACTGAGTCTGCAGCAGCAAAAGGGTGATTCTTAGACTACGGGCACTTATTATGTCCTTTGATCATATTGTATGAAAAACAGAAAAAAGGGGAAATTTCACACTTTTATAGTTATCTTTACAATGAAAGTGTTTTAAGAAATTTGTTCTAGTAGTCTATGATGACTTTTTCACCTTTTTTCAGCATCATTATATGCAAATATTGCCGTTTTGTGCTTGTCCCACACCCAGACTTTTGATCTTCAATGATAAAAATGAATGGTAAAGAAACGTTTTTTCTAATGTTTTAAAATATCTCTGAATAAAATATCAGTAAAATAATCAAAACATAATTGGGGTATTCAGTGTCATACAACTGTGATTTTTTTTTTTTTAAACAAAATGTAGTTGTCCCACACTATTGCTGTAATTTCCACCACAACATTGTAATGTCCCTTTAAACAGTTTGTATGAAAGATTGTTTGGGTAGTTTCTATGGAGATAAACAGTGACATCAGAGCACATGTATATAGCACCAAATCACAACAAACAGTTGCCCGAAGGCGCTTTATATTGTAAGGCAATGGTGTGGTGGAAATTACATTTATAAGGCCAATAGTGCCCGTAGTTAAAGAATCACCCAAGAACACTTACATGGTAGATGCACCAACGGCTTATCTCAAACCACTTCCATCAAAACCACCAATATAGTAGTTTTGTCCACAACTTGCAGCAAAATTCCAGCCACCATTTGATGTGTAACTCTCCTTCCTTTCTTCCTTCCCTGGAGGTTCGGTGTCCCATCCACCGAGAAATGCGTGTGCTTGACTCAGCGCAGAGACGACGCAGCTCACACTTACGGATCTGAATATCACAGATGCGTAGCCACGATTATCTCCATTACAAAGTTGTGGACAAAAGACAAAATATTAAGCTTTTTATGAACATTTGATATAAAACCTCTAAATATGTGAGTAGCTCCTGAAATCTGCAGCTCTGTGTGCTGAATTAATATAGAATTGAAAATCAATTTTTGAATGGAATCGTGAGATACTGAAATACTCCGACCACACTGATACTGTGAGGGAACATCAGCTACCACATGTTGTGTTGAGGACCAAAGCAGCTGGATAAGGACAAGGACACGCCCACTTTTCACCTGCCTGAAGCAGTTATGTGGTGACTTTGAGGAGGTGGGGATGAGCTGGTTGTCTGTCTGGGTGGTTGCAATCCAGGGTGGAAGCACCACAGAAGTGCTTCTTTTTGTTTTGTTTTTAATCCTGCCATTATAGGCACAGGGTTCATGACATCTTGTCTTCATCTGTTTGTGTGTGTGTGTGGACACATTATTGTGGACATAATAAATCAATATGTGGGAGACAGCATTTTGAAACATTATTTATATTTATCCCTTTTTTGCACTTGAGTTTGTGTTTTGGCTGTATGAGTTGCAGTCTGTTCCTTCAGGTTGTGTGTTGTACCGCTGTAACTGCCACAGCGCTCAAAAACATCTGTTAATGTTTGTTCAGTCAACGGTTGTTAGTAAAGTTAACTTCAGAAATCAAAATTGTGGTCAGTTGTATTTCCGTGTTAATGGACAGAAGTAAAATTTATTTAATGTCATTTCAGTTTATTTCATGTATTTACTCACAGACTCATACAGTAAAATCGACAACTTCACGGTAATCTGAATTTATGCTTCAATCGGTGGCCCACGGGTGCTGTGCAGTGGTCAGTAGGGTTCAGCCACATACTCGTTTCAGACAAGTATCTGGTATGGATAAAGAATTTTTGATGAGCATGATACGAGTAAAACTCGTCAATATCTGCGCTCGTGCTGAAGGAAAATCCTGATTGGCTATCTGACTGTCTTCACACTCTGTGATTGGCCAGTTATTCACAGCGCTGGCCCCTCCCTACAGACAGGAACTGATCTCTCTCTGTGTTTGGCTAGACTCGAGCTCCCGTTGCTGCTCTCTTCAGCACTCCTTAGGTTTTCTTCAGTTCGCCTCTGTTTTGGTTTGTATGGTATTTAAAGTTACTTGGTGAACTTGTTTCGTAACGTATGTGGTGCATTTGACAAGAAAGCTGAAAAAGGCTTGTGTCGCGTCGGTCACTGCCTCCACTCCGGTCAGGTTTTTTTTTTTTACCGTTTGTTTGCTCTTAGTTTGGCTGGTGATATAAAGTCAGTTGGAAAACTTTGCTTGTAGTGAACGTGGTGCTTTTGAAAAGAATACAGTGAACAGAGCTGAGATATTGTTTCCCTGTTTGCCATCACTGGATGTTTGCATGAATCACCAAGTTCACACAGATCATTCAAAAATAAGCAGTCTTAGAACAACCTCTCTGTCTCCCTCTCACTCAGTCACACACACACACGCACACACACCTTAATCAACATTGTTTAACTTTATGTGGGAAAAAATGCCAAGAATGTTAGATAGTGAAAATAAATAAATAATTGGGGAAAAAAAATCAGTTTGATCATAAAATAAAAAAAGTTGTGTTGAGTATGACAACTCTTGTTCATGCATACTTAGTTCATAATTTCCTACTACAGTGAATGTCAGTTCTGAGGCTGTTCTGTTATTCATTCATACACTTAATCAATTAATTCATGTTCTGAGTTCAGAAAAACTTGTTCTGTAAATAGTTCCATTACTTTTGTGATCAAAATCATTGATTTGAATCTCAATTTTGAAGCTGTTCTGTAAATAGTTCCTTTACTATTGTGAACAAAAATGTTGAATCTCAATACTGAGGCTGTTGTGTAAATATTCATTCATACACTTAAGAAGATGAGATGAGAGAGCCAAAAAATACCAGTCCTGCTACCATAAGACCAAAAATAAATAAATCCTCGACGTCCTCCACAGAGAATGGCACAAAAGCATGCAACATGGCATGACCCCCAGGAGTTGAGACCGTAGCCCGCAGGATACATTCCATCTGGGCAGGTAGGATCCCCCGGTCCTGACCTTCTTGTAGAAAAGATGGTGTCAATAGCGTTCAGAGACCAGCTGATCAATTCCATGGTTAATCCAATAGTAGTCCAATAGAACCAGTATCCAATATAATTTGAGGAATTCACAGTCTGGTGAAGTCAGGACTTGAAGGTTAATGCAGAGATAAGGGAGAGTGGAGGAGATGCGACCGCCCTCGTCGGAGTCCCAAGCTGAAATGTGTCCCAAGCTGAATAACATTTGTGATCAAAATCATTGATTTGAATCTCAATTTTTTAAGCTGTTCTGTAAATAGTTCCTTTGCTATTGTGATCAAAAACGTCAAATCTCAATACTGAGGCTGTTCTGTAAATATTCATTCATACACTTAAAGAAGATTCATGTTCTGAGCTCATAAAAAAAAAACTTCTGTAAACAGTTCTCTTACTTTTGTGATAAAAATCATTGATTTGAATCTCAAATTTGAGGTTGTTCTGTAAATAGTTTCCAAATAATAAATATAGCAACTTCTGATCAATCCATATCAATTTCAGGCTTAAAATAATGTACAGATTTAAGCCCCGCCCATTTCTGGTTAAACCACGTCCACTTCCGGTTTAGGCCCCGCCCGCTCCGAGTACAGATACAGATCATTTAGATGGTTGAACAGATACAGATAGTGGTGTAGTCACTCATCCCCAGTGGTCAGGTTTCTCTCCTGTGCAATGACACATGAGGCCCCTCGAGTTAGAACGTCTGCTCCCCGAAGTCATGAGATTGAATTGCGTGCAGAACAGACACCATGCAGGATACTCATGTCAAAGTACTAAAAAATAAAACTATTTAAACAGCCCGGTAACATTTTAGTGTAACTATCAGTTTTTATTGTTTCCAGCAGTGATGTATAACTGTGTAATAACAGCTCACTGACCTGGATCAAACCAGGTCTAATATGGTTTCCAATAAATATTTTTATTGGAAAGAGAAATCTGTCTGCTGATCAAAACTAATGTGAATACCCGGGCTCTGTTGAAGTTGTGATGAAGATGAAACTCCAGATTGCAACAACTGTTACTGGCCATGCTTTATGTGGGAGTTTATTTAAGTCCAAGTATTTATTTATTTATTTATTTATTTTTTTTTTTTTTATTGAAGAACAAAAGTGACTTCTTTAATGGGTTTGGGACAGTTTTCAAAGATGAACACAAGCTGAACAGAACCCATATCCCACATTAAAGACGTCTCTGTTCTCTCTTATTTCGCCTTTGTCCACTCTCTTACTTTGAAGGCCCTTCTCTTCGCTCTTTTATTTTGAAGGCGCCTCTGCCGTCTCTCTTACTTTGAAGGAGCCTCTGTTCCTGCTCTTACCTTGATTATTATTTGATTTAAGAACTGAAATGATAAAGTTGAAGAGTTGGTTTAATATGAACAAATTGTCACTAAATTGATGTAAAACTAAAATGATGTTATTTGGAAATTATAATAAGGATGTACATATGCAGTTAAATATACTTGGGGTAAACATAGCATGTGTAAGTAAGTAAGCTTTATTTATAAAGCGCCTTTCACAGACCAGGGTCACAAAGCGCTGCACATGGCATACAAAAATAATGTAAAAATAACATACAAAAATAATAAAATACAATATTAGGCTAAAAAGCTAACTTAAAGAAATGCGTCTTTAGTTGCCTTCTAAAAGTATCTATACAATCCAGAGAACGAAGGGCACAGGGAAGCTCATTCCAGAGGCTAGGTGCCACCGCTTTAAAAGATCTGTCCCCACGAGTTTTAAAACGGGTCCGAGGAACCATCAACAGGTTCTGATTGGACGACCTGAGGCTCCTGGAGGAAGCATAAGGCTGGATCAGGTCCCTGATGTACTCCAGTGCCTGTCCATGCAGAGCTCTAAAAGTCAATACCAGGACTTTGTAATGAATCCTGTAGGAGACAGGCAGCCAATGCAAAGTGTTAAGAATAGGAGTAATATGGTCCCTCCTGCAGGTGCGGGTAAGCAGGCGCGCAGCAGAATTTTGCACAACCTGCAGGCGGGCCAACTCCTTCTTATTCAGACAGGTGAAGAGACTGTTACAATAATCCAAACGCGATGAGACGAACGCATGAACAATCATCTCAAGCTCTTTTAAAGTCACCATCTTACGGAGCTTAGAGATGTTCTGAATTTGGAAAAAAACAGTTCTTAACCAGGTAATTTGTGTGCTGCTCCAAAGACATCCCTCCATCCAAAATGACACCCAGGTTACGCAGGCTGCTTTTGACCGTGCAGCTTAGGCTACCGAGATGCTGCTTAATTCCAGGTACAGCACTATCTGGTGCTACAATCAGAGTCTCAGTCTTATTGGAATTTAACTGCAGACTGTTCTCAGTGAGCCATTCCTTAATTTTGGCCAAACAATTTGTGAGAGAGTTTCTGTGGCTCAGTTGTCTTAAAAGAGCAGTACAGCTGCAGATCATCGGCATACAAATGATAGGACACATCACTGAACTGCTGGATCAGCTTGCTGAGAGGAAGGAGATACAATGAGAACAAAACAGGTCCCAAGACAGATCCCTGTGGCACACCCCACAGAAGATCTGCAGATTCCGACACTGCATTGCCCACCGTCACACTAAAAGTTCTACCAGTCAGGTAAGAGGTAAACCACTCTAAAACACAACCTGACATTCCAACCAAATCCCGCAATCTGTTTATCAGAATGCCATGGTCAATGGTATCAAACGCCGAAGACAGATCAAACAGAATCAGCACAGAACATTTGCCAGTGTCAGCTGCCATCATTATGTCACTAGACACCTTCAACAGGGCTGTTTCAGTAGAATGAAATGGTACCCAGATTGAAAAGTGTCATGGATGTTGTTAGCCTGCAAAAACAATCTCAATTGAGCACAGACTACCTTTTCCAAGACTTTGGCCAAGAAAGGGGTTTTAGATATTGGCCTAAAGTTCTTGAGCTCTGTAGAATCCAATCCAGCTGTGTCAAAGAGAATAAGTTGTTAGGTGTGATTATTGATGATGGAATTAAATGGAAAGCTCATATTCAACATATTCAAAAAAAAACATCAAAAAGTATTGCAGTATTAAATCAGGCAAAGCACATTCTTGATGGCAAATCACTACACACTCTGTACTGCACTTTGATTTCACCTTACCTGACTTATTGCGCTGAAGTCTGGGGCAATAACTATAAAACTACAGTGCAACCATTATTCATTCTTCCAAAAAGAGCATTAAGAATAATTCACAGTGCAGGGTATCGGGATCATACCAATTCATTGTTCCTTAAATCGAAGATAAACGTAAAGTAAGTCCCTTCGGCTGCTCCCTTGTTTTGCACTCGGGGTCGCCACAGCAAATCCAAGGTGGATCCGCATGTTGAATTGGCACAGGTTTTACACCGGATCCCCTTCCTGACTCAACTCCACATTACATGGAGAAATGTGGCAGGGGTGGGATTTAAACTCGGAACCTTCTGCATCGAAACCAAGCGCATTAACCACTTGGCCACCACCCCTGCTAAGATATTAAAACTTTATGATATGATTTCATTCAAGACTGTTCAATTGATGTATAAAGCTAAAAAATAAGCAATTACCATTTAGAATTCAAGAATATTTTACACAAAGAGAAGGAATGTATCATTTAAGGGGTTTGTATGATTTTAAAATTGCTGGCATTGGGACAGCCAGGAAATGCTCCTGTGTCTCCATTTGTGGTCCTAAAAAATGGAATATTCTTCCTGAGAAACTCAAGCGATGTCCAGATATCAACTGGTTCAAATATTTACACAAAGAAATGGTATTCGCCAGATATGAAAGTGGTTGAGTTGTGTTGTATGAAGGTGTTATACTTGAACCTTTTCTACTGAAATATGTAGGTGGTAATACTTGTTTTCTTTAATTGTAATTACGAGCTGCTGTTGTTCAGATTTTGTTTAGAAATGAATGTTTATGAACAGGCACATAGCCTGGTTTGATTTGACTTCTTGGAGCGGTGTTGGCGCTGATAAGCTTTGCTTCTGCCTACGCCTTTAGACACCGTGTACATTGTTTATTTTTTCTTACTGTCTTTTTTCTTTGCCTACTTTGTTTATGAGTTTTGTTGAATGTATATGAGTGAAATTTTGTTGCACGGATGTCTACAACCCCTGGCAAAAATTATGGAATCACCGGCCTCCGAGGATGTTCATTAATTTGTTTAATTTTGTAGAAAAAAAACAGATCACAGACATGACACAAAACTAAAGTCATTTCAAATGGCAACTTTCTGGCTTTAAGAAACACTATAAGCAATCAGGAAAAAAAAATTGTGTCAGTCAGTAACGGTTACTTTTTTAGACCAAGCAGAAGGAAAAAATATGGAATCACTCAATTCTGAGGAAAAAATTATGGAATCATGAAAAACAAAAGAACGCTCCAACACATCCCTAGTATTTTGTTGCACCACCTCTGGCTTTTATAACAGCTTGCAGTCTCTGAGGCATGGACTTAATGAGTGACAAACAGTACTCTTTATCAATCTGGCTCCAACTTTCTCTGATTGCTGTTGCCAGATCAGCTTTGCAGGTTGGAGCCTTGTCATGGACCATTTTCTTCAACTTCCACCAAAGATTTTCAATTGGATTAAGATCTGGACTATTTGCAGGCCATGACATTGACCCTATGTGTCTTTTTGCAAGGAATGTTTTCACAGTTTTTGCTCTATGGCAAGATGCATTATCATTATCTTAGAAACATGGTGTCTAACCAGATCCTTACTCTGGATGGCATTACCCTGACCTCTAGTAATACTGTGAGAAATCTTGGAGTCATTTTTGATCAGGATATGTCATTCAAAGCGCATATTAAACAAATATGTAAGACTGCTTTTTTGCATTTATGCAATATCTCTAAAATTAGAAAGGTCTTGTCTCAGAGTGATGCTGAAAAACTAATTCATGCATTTATTTCCTCTAGGCTGGACTATTGTAATTCATTATTATCAGGTTGTCCTAAAAGTTCCCTGAAAAGCCTTCAGTTAATTCAAAATGCTGCAGCTAGAGTACTGACGGGGACTAGAAGGAGAGAGCATATCTCACCCATATTGGTCTCTCTTCATTGGCTTCCTGTTAATTCTAGAATAGAATTTTAAATTCTTCTTCTTACTTATAAGGTTTTGAATAATCAGGTCCCATCTTATCTTAGGGACCTCATAGTACCATATCACCCCAATAGAGCTCTCAGACTGCAGGCTTACTTGTAGTTCCTACGGTTTGTAAGAGTAGAATGGGAGGCAGAGCCTTCAGCTTTCAGGCTCCTCTCCTGTGGAACCAGCTCCCAATTCAGATCAGGGAGACAGACACCCTCTCTACTTTTAAGATTAGGCTTAAAACTTTCCTTTTTGCTAAAGCTTATAGTTAGGGCTGGATCAGGTGACCCTGAACCATCCCTTAGTTATGCTGCTATAGACTTAGACTGCTGGGGGGTTCCCATCATGCACTGAGTGTTTCTTTCTCTTTTTGCTCTGTATGCACCACTCTGCATTTAATCATTAGTGATTGATCTCTGCTCTCTTCCACAGCATGTCTTTTTCCTGGTTCTCTCCCTCAGCCCCAACCAGTCCCAGCAGAAGACTGCCCCTCCCTGAGCCTGGTTCTGCTGGAGGTTTCTTCCTGTTAAAAGGGAGTTTTTCCTTCCCACTGTCGCCAAGTGCTTGCTCACAGGGGGTCGTTTTGACGGTTGGGGTTTTTACGTAATTATTGTATGGCCTTGCCTTACAATATAAGGCGCCTGGGGCAACTGTTTGTTGTGATTTGGCGCTATATAAATAAAATTGAATTGAATTGAATCATCTTGAAAAATGATTTCATCATCCCCAAACATCCTTTCAATTGATGGGATAAGAAAAGTGTCCAAAATATCAACGTAAACTTGTGCATTTATTGATGATGTAATGACAGCCATCTCCCCAGTGCCTTTACCTGACATGCAGCCCCATATCATCAATGACTGTGGAAATTTACATGTTGTCTTCAGGCAGTCATCTTTATAAATCTCATTGGAACGGCACCAAACAAAAGTTCCAGCATCATCACCTTGCCCAATGCAGATTCAAGATTCATCACTGAATATGACTTCCATCCAGTCGTCCACAGTCCACGATTGCTTTTCCTTAGCCCATTGTAACCTTGCTTTTTTCTGTTTAGGTGTTAATGATGGCTTTCGTTTAGCTTTTCTGTATGTAAATCCCATTTCCTTTAGGCGGTTTCTTACAGTTCAGTCACAGACATTGACTCCAGTTTCCTCCCATTCGTTCCTCATTTGTTTTGTTGTGCATTTTCGATTTTTGAGACATATTGCTTTAAGTTTTCTGTCTTGACACTTTGATGTCTTCCTTGGTCTACCAGTATGTTTGCCTTTAACAACCTTCCCATGTTGTTTGTGGGTGATTCTTAGACTACCGGCACTTATGTCCTTTGATCATATTGTATGAAAAACAGAAAAAAGGAGAAATTTCACACTTTTATAGTTATCTTTACAATGAAATTGTGTTAAGAAATTTGTTCTAGTAGTCTATGATGACTTTTTCACCTTTTTTCAGCATCATTATATGCAAATATTGCCGTTTTGTGCTTGTCCCACACCCAGAGTTTAGACAAAGCTGACTGTGAACAACCAACATCTTTTGCAACACTGCATGATGATTTACCCTCTTTTAAGAGTTTGATAATCCTCTCCTTTGTTTCAATTGACATCTCTCGTGTTGGAGCCATGATTCATGTCAGTCCACTTGGTGTAACAGCTCTCCAAGGTGTGATCACTCCTTTTTAGATGCAGACTAACGAGCAGATCTGATTTGATGCAGGTGTTAGTTTTGGGGATGAAAATTTACAGGGTGATTCCATAATTTATTCCTCAGAATTGAGTGAGTCCATATTTTTTTTCCCTCTGCTTGGTCTAAAAAAGTAACCGTTACTGACTGACACAATTTTTTTTCTTGATTTCTTATAGTGTTTCTTAAAACCAGAAAGTTGCCATTTGAAATGACTTTAGTTTTGTGTCATGTCTGTGATCTGCTTTTTTTTCTACAAAATTAAACAACTGAATGAACATCCTCCGAGGCCGGTGATTCCATACTTTTTGCCAGGGGTTGTATTTCTAATTCAAGGTACCTCGCTCTCTCTCTCTTACTTTGAAGGCGATTCTTTTCCCCCTCTTACTTTGAAGTCGCCTCTGTTTCCGGCCCTTAGCTTAGCTTGCTAGCTGTGAGCAGCAGTGTTCGTGTCTGTGACTCTGTGGTTCTTTTGTTTTTTTGTGACGGAGTTTGTTTTAGAAAAAGTTGGTATCGTTGTGTGAAAATGTCTAAAGTCCAAATGCTGAGAGCGTTGGTGAAGCAGCGACTAACTGCGGCTGCTGAAGAGATATTTGGGCTGTTTGAAAGAACCATAGCAGAGTACGAGGAGGAACTTTGTCGTTCCAAAGAGGAGAACCACCGACAGCGACACCTGCTGGACTCCGTCTTTAACCCTGAAGGTTTGTTTTATTTTATGGTATCCGGATCAGTTTAGTTTTAGGTCCGTGATCTTGTGTGTAAAGTTCTTGTTTCTGTATCAGATACTTTCGTTATTTTGTTCGTGTTTCAGCAGATATCAGCCCCGCCTCCTCGTCATCAGTTGGGGGCGGGGCTCTGTGATGTAGAGTCCCTTAATTGAGAGTAGCGACATGGAAATAGAGACTGAATGGGCGTCACGTGACTAGCGGCGTGCCGCAGGGCGGCCATTACTAAAGGTGGAGAGAGACCTTGAGCCAGTTAAACGGAAGAGAAATGAGGAGAAAAAAGGCAGCCAGTGCTTCAGCATCAACTGCAACAAATACAAAACAAATTCTCCAATACTAAAATGAACTGTACAAGAATCTTAATGTAATTGGGTGATTCTTTAACTACGGGCACTATTGGCCTTGTAAATGTAATTTCCACCACACCATTGCTTTACAATATAAAGCGCCTTGGGGCAACTGTTTGTTGTGATTTGGCGCTATATACATGTGCTCTGATGTCACTGTTTATCTCCATAGAAACTACCCAAACAATCTTTCATACAAACTGTTTAAAGGGACATTACAGTGTTGTGGTGGAAATTACGGCAGTAGTGTGGGACAACTACATTTTGTTTAAAAAAAAAAATCACAACACTTGTATGACATTGAATACCCCAATTATGGTTTGATTATTTTACTGATATTTTATTCAGAGATATTTTAAAACATTAGAAAAAACGTTTCTTTACCATTCATTTTTATCATTGAAGATCAAAAGTCTGGGTGTGGGACAAGCACAAAACAGCAATATTTGCATATAGTGATGCTGAAAAAAGGTAAAAATATGTCATCATAGACTACTAGAACAAATTTCTCAACACACTTTCATTGTAAAGATAACTATAAAAGTGTGAAATTTCCCCTTTTTTCTGTTTTTCGTACAATATGATCAAAGGACATAAGTGCCCATAGTCTAAGAATCACCCAATTATGTAAAACAAATGTCTATTTTAAAGTCGTTATGTCGCAATTTAATATCAATATACTGAGATTATAACTCAACGCCTAAGTTCTTTTCGTTAAGATGCGTTCACATGCATACAGATATGGAAACAAAAATGTTTAAATAGATTTATGTCTATACACACATACGAGGTCTGTTAGAAAAGTATCGGACCTTTTTATTTCTTTCAAAAACCATATGGATTTGAATCACATATGATTGCATCAGCCAAGCTTGAACCTTCGTGCGCATGCGTGAGTTTTTTCACGCCTGTCGGTTGCGTCATTTGCCTGTGAGCAGGCTTTGTGTGAGCACTGGTCCACCCTCTCGTCATTTTTTTATTGCGAATAAATGTCTGAAGGATTTGGAGCTTTGCTGCATCAATTTTTTCCAGAAACTGAGAGACCTCCAGGTGGACACCATTCGGAAAATTCAGATGGCTTTCAGCGATGATTTTATGGGGATTACACAGATTAAGGAGTGCTCCAGCCGGTTTAAAGACCGCCCACAGCGTCTGAGAGCGCGGCGCGCTCCGAGCGCCGATCCACAGGCTGACACCCCGCTGAAACAACCAGATCATTTCCAATGTGAAGGCTTTGTTGATCCGGGACGTTGTCTGACTTTCACAAAAAGGCAGAAGTCGTGGACATCAGCACTTTTTCGACACATTCCACTGTTACAGGAGTTTTTTTTCATGGAAAGAAAAGGGGAGGGACGCGCCACCGTGCCACTCATGGTGCGGCACAAACCCACCTCCGTGTTGGTCTCACAGGACGGCTTTGAGATGGCTTTCAGACAGCTTCCGGTTGCTTTTCATTCGTGTGAATATCCGAGAAATTGAGCATGAGCTGGACATGCCCCAACATGTCCTGTGAGGCTTCATCACGGTGTTGCTTTGTGCCATGCAGCTCCACTGCGACGCGTGGAACTCCGCTCCTCTTTCCATGAGAAAAACTCCTGTAACAGTGGAATGTGCTGTTCATTTCTAAACTGGACGCTGTCTTGATCCGGGACATCCTCTGACTAGCACAGGAATTGCGGAAGACGTGGACATCAGCAGTTTTTCGGCGCATTGAGACAGATGTGCGGAGAAATTCGCGTCACGGTGGAGGCGCATGTCGCAAAGCAGCGCCGTGATGAAGCCTCACAGGACATGTTGTGGCATGTCCAGCTCATTTTCACAATTTCGCACAATTTCTCGGATAGTCACACGACTGAAAAGCAACCGGAAGCCGTCTGAAATCCACCTAAAAGCCGTCCTGTGAGACCAACACGGAGGTGGTTTTGTGCCGCGTCCCTCTGCTTTTCTTTCCATGAAAAAAACTCCTGTAACAGTGGAATGTGCCGAAAAAGTGCTGATGTCCACGACTTCTGCCTTTTTGTGAAAGTCAGACGACGCCCCGGATCAACAAAGCCTTCACGTTGGAAATGATCTGGTTGTTTCAGCGGGATTTGAGCCTGTCGATTGGCGCTTGGAGCGCGGTGCGCTCTCAGCAGTTGGCGGTCTTTAAACAGGCAGTAACACTCCTTAATCTGTGTAATCCCCATAAAATCGTCCCTGAAAGCCATATTAATTTTCCGAATGGTGTCCACCTGGAGGTCTCTCACAGTTTCTGGAAAAAAATTGATGCAGCAAAGCTCCAAATCGTTCATTTATTCGCAATAAAAAAATGACGAGAGGGTGGACCAGTGCTCACACAAAGCCTGCTCACAGGCGAATGACGCAACCGACAGGCGTGAAAAAACTCACGCATACGCACGAAGGTTCAAGCTTGGCTGATGCAATCACACGTGATTCAAATCCATATGGTTTTTGAAAAAAATAAAAAGGTCCGATACTTTTCTAACAGACCTCGTGTGTGTGTGTGTGTGTGTGTATATATATATATATATATATATATATATATATATATATATATATATATATATATATATATATATATATATATATATATATATATATATATATATATATATAGATGTCCCGGATTGTGGTGGAGGGTGGACTTTTTTCTGGTTCCGGAGCACAGCGGTGTTCTGCTGTATCTGTTAGCTGTTTGAACTGAGCTGTTTGAGTTCTTTGAATTAACAGTCTTTCTCAAGACTTTTTTTACTTTTTTTTACTTTTTCACCGTGCTCCAACGCCTAAAGAAGACCTCTAACGGTCGAAGCATCGCGACGGAGCTCTTTTATCAGCTAACCTTCATCAGCGTTGGCAAGCTAACTAGCTTGCTAACGCTTTCATTTTTATTTTTATTTTATTTTTTAGCACTGTTGTCGTGCTGCTCCACAGCCTGTCTAGTGGATTTTTATTTTATTTTAGCACTGTTGTCGTGCGTTACCTGTGCTGCTCCACAGCCTGTCCAGTGGATTTTTATTTTATTTTTTAGCACTGTTGTCGTGTGTTACCTGTGCTGCTCCACAGCCTGTCCAGTGGATTTTTATTTTATTTTTTAGCACTGTTGTCGTGTGTTACCTGTGCTGCTCCACAGCCTGTCCAGTGGATTTTTATTTTATTTTAGCACTGTTGTCGTGCGTTACCTGTGCTGCTCCACAGCCTGTCCAGTGGATTTTTATTTTATTTTAGCACTGTTGTCGTCCGTTACCTGTGCTGCTCCACAGCCTGTCCAGTGGATTTTTATTTTATTTTTTAGCACTGTTGTCGTGTGTTACCTGTGCTGCTCCACAGCCTGTCCAGTGGATTTTATTTTATTTTAGCACTGTTGTCGTGTGTTACCTGTGCTGCTCCACAGCCTGTCCAGTGGATTTTTATTTTATTTTAGCACTGTTGTCGTGCGTTACCTGTGCTGCTCCACAGCCTGTCCAGTGGATTTTTATTTTATTTTTTAGCACTGTTGTCGTGCGTTACCTGTGCTGCTCCACAGCCTGTCCAGTGGATTTTTATTTTATTTTTTAGCACTGTTGTCGTGCGTTACCTGTGCTGCTCCACAGCCTGTCCAGTGGATTTTTATTTTATTTTAGCACTGTTGTCGTGCGTTACCTGTGCTGCTCCACAGCCTGTCCAGTGGATTTTTATTTTATTTTTTAGCACTGTTGTCGTGTGTTACCTGTGCTGCTCCACAGCCTGTTCAGTGGATTTTTATTTTATTTTTAGCACTGTTGTCGTGTGTTACCTGTGCTGCTCCACAGCCTGTTCAGTGGATTTTTATTTTATTTTAGCACTGTTGTCGTGCGTTACCTGTGCTGCTCCACAGCCTGTCCAGTGGATTTTTATTTTATTTTTAGCACTGTTGTCGTGTGTTACCTGTGCTGCTCCACAGCCTGTTCAGTGGATTTTTATTTTATTTTTTAGCACTGTTGTCGTGCGTTACCTGTGCTGTTCCACAGCCTGTCCAGTGGATTTTTATTTTATTTTTTACCACTGTTGTCGTGTGTTACCTGTGCTGCTCCACAGCCTGTTCAGTGGATTTTTGTTTTGTTTTTTGGCACTGTTGTCGTGTGTTACCTGTGCTGCTCCACAGCCTGTCCAGTGGATTTTTATTTTATTTTTTACCACTGTTGTCGTGTGTTACCTGTGCTGCTCCGCAGCCTGTCCAGTGGATTTTTATTTTATTATTTTATTTTTTTTTTTTAGCACTGTTGTCGTGCGTTACCTGTGCTGCTCCACAGCCTGTCCAGTGGATTTTTATTTTATTTTTTACCACTGTTGTCGTGTGTTACCTGTGCTGCTCCACAGCCTGTCCAGTGGATTTTTATTTTATTTTTTAGCACTGTTGTCGTGCGTTACCTGTGCTGCTCCACAGCCTGTCCAGTGGATTTTGATTTTTATTTTATTTTTTTGGGCGCTGTTGTCGTGCGTTACCTGTGCTGCTCCACAGCCTGTCCAGTGGATTTTTATTTAGCGCTGTTGTCGTGCGTTACCTGTGCTGCTCCACAGCCTGTCTAGTGGATTTTTATTTTGTTTTAGCACTGTTGTCGTGCGTTGCCTGTGCTGCTCCACAGCCTGTCCAGTGGATTTTTATTTTTATTTTATTTTTTAGCACTGTTGTTGTGCGTTACCTGTGCTGCTCCACAGCCTGTCCAGTGGATTTTTATTTTTATTTTATTTTTTAGCACTGTTGTTGTGCGTTACCTGTGCTGCTCCACAGCCTGTCTAGTGGATTTTTATTTTATTTTAGCACTGTTGTCGTGCGTTACCTGTGCTGCTCCACAGCCTGTCTAGTGGATTTTTATTTTGTTTTAGCACTGTTGTCGTGCGTTGCCTGTGCTGCTCCACAGCCTGTCCAGTGGATTTTGATTTTGATTTTATTTTTTTTGGCACTGTTGTCGTGTGTTACCTGTGCTGCTCCACAGCCTGTCTAGTGGATTTTTATTTTATTTTTTACCACTGTTGTCGTGTGTTACCTGTGCTGCTCCGCAGCCTGTCCAGTGGATTTTTATTTTATTATTTTATTTTATTTATTTATTTATTTATTTATTTTTTATCACTGTTGTCGTGCGTTACCTGTGCTGCTCCACAGCCTGTCCAGTGGATTTTTATTTTATTTTTTAGCACTGTTGTCGTGCGTTACCTGTGCTGCTCCACAGCCTGTCCAGTGGATTTTTATTTTATTTTTTACCACTGTTGTCGTGCGTTACCTGTGCTGCTCCACAGCCTGTCCAGTGGATTTTGATTTTGATTTTATTTTTTTGGGCGCTGTTGTCGTGCGTTACCTGTGCTGCCCCACAGCCTGTCCAGTGGATTTTGATTTAGCGCTGTTGTCGTGCGTTACCTGTGCTGCTCCACAGCCTGTCTAGTGGATTTTTATTTTGTTTTAGCACTGTTGTCGTGCGTTGCCTGTGCTGCTCCACAGCCTGTCCAGTGGATTTTTATTTTTATTTTATTTTATTTTTTAGCACTGTTGTTGTGCGTTACCTGTGCTGCTCCACAGCCTGTCCAGTGGATTTTTATTTTGTTTTAGCACTGTTGTTGTGCGTTACCTGTGCTGCTCCACAGCCTGTCCAGTGGATTTTTATTTTGTTTTAGCACTGTTGTTGTGCGTTACCTGTGCTGCTCCACAGCCTGTCTAGTGGATTTTTATTTTGTTTTAGCACTGTTGTTGTGCGTTACCTGTGCTGCTCCACAGCCTGTCTAGTGGATTTTTATTTTGTTTTAGCACTGTTGTTGTGCGTTACCTGTGCTGCTCCACAGCCTGTCTAGTGGATTTTTATTTTGTTTTAGCACTGTTGTTGTGCGTTACCTGTGCTGCTCCACAGCCTGTCTAGTGGATTTTTATTTTGTTTTAGCACTGTTGTTGTGCGTTACCTGTGCTGCTCCACAGCCTGTCTAGTGGATTTTTATTTTGTTTTAGCACTGTTGTTGTGCGTTACCTGTGCTGCTCCACAGCCTGTCTAGTGGATTTTTATTTTGTTTTAGCACTGTTGTTGTGCGTTACCTGTGCTGCTCCACAGCCTGTCTAGTGGATTTCTATTTTGTTTTAGCACTGTTGTTGTGCGTTACCTGTGCTGCTCCACAGCCTGTCTAGTGGATTTTTATTTTGTTTTAGCACTGTTGTCGTGCGTTGCCTGTGCTGCTCCACAGCCTGTCCAGTGGATTTTTATTTTTATTTTATTTTATTTTTTAGCACTGTTGTTGTGCGTTACCTGTGCTGCTCCACAGCCTGTCCAGTGGATTTTTATTTTGTTTTAGCACTGTTGTTGTGCGTTACCTGTGCTGCTCCACAGCCTGTCTAGTGGATTTTTATTTTGTTTTAGCACTGTTGTCGTGCGTTACCTGTGCTGCTCCACAGCCTGTCTAGTGGATTTTTATTTTGTTTTAGCACTGTTGTCGTGCGTTACCTGTGCTGCTCCACAGCCTGTCTAGTGGATTTTTATTTTGTTTTAGCACTGTTGTTGTGCGTTACCTGTGCTGCTCCACAGCCTGTCTAGTGGATTTTTATTTTGTTTTAGCACTGTTGTTGTGCGTTACCTGTGCTGCTCCACAGCCTGTCTAGTGGATTTCTATTTTGTTTTAGCACTGTTGTTGTGCGTTACCTGTGCTGCTCCACAGCCTGTCTAGTGGATTTTTATTTTGTTTTAGCACTGTTGTCGTGCGTTGCCTGTGCTGCTCCACAGCCTGTCCAGTGGATTTTTATTTTTATTTTATTTTATTTTTTAGCACTGTTGTTGTGCGTTACCTGTGCTGCTCCACAGCCTGTCTAGTGGATTTTTATTTTATTTTAGCACTGTTGTCGTGCGTTACCTGTGCTGCTCCACAGCCTGTCTAGTGGATTTTTATTTTGTTTTAGCACTGTTGTCGTGCATTGCCTGTGCTGCTCCACAGCCTGTCCAGTGGATTTTTATTTTATTTTATTTTTTAGCACTGTTGTTGTGCGTTACCTGTGCTGCTCCACAGCCTGTCTAGTGGATTTTATTTTGTTTTAGCACTGTTGTTGTGCGTTACCTGTGCTGCTCCACAGCCTGTCTAGTGGATTTTTATTTTGTTTTAGCACTGTTGTCGTGCGTTACCTGTGCTGCTCCACAGCCTGTCTAGTGGATTTTTATTTTGTTTTAGCACTGTTGTTGTGCGTTACCTGTGCTGCTCCACAGCCTGTCCAGTGGATTTTTATTTTTATTTTATTTTATTTTTTAGCACTGTTGTCGTGCGTTACCTGTGCTGCTCCACAGCCTGTCTAGTGGATTTTTATTTTGTTTTAGCACTGTTGTCGTGCGTTGCCTGTGCTGCTCCACAGCCTGTCCAGTGGATTTTTATTTTTATTTTATTTTATTTTTTAGCACTGTTGTTGTGCGTTACCTGTGCTGCTCCACAGCCTGTCCAGTGGATTTTTATTTTGTTTTAGCACTGTTGTTGTGCGTTACCTGTGCTGCTCCACAGCCTGTCTAGTGGATTTTTATTTTGTTTTAGCACTGTTGTCGTGCGTTACCTGTGCTGCTCCACAGCCTGTCTAGTGGATTTTTATTTTGTTTTAGCACTGTTGTCGTGCGTTACCTGTGCTGCTCCACAGCCTGTCTAGTGGATTTTTATTTTGTTTTAGCACTGTTGTTGTGCGTTACCTGTGCTGCTCCACAGCCTGTCTAGTGGATTTTTATTTTGTTTTAGCACTGTTGTTGTGCGTTACCTGTGCTGCTCCACAGCCTGTCTAGTGGATTTCTATTTTGTTTTAGCACTGTTGTTGTGCGTTACCTGTGCTGCTCCACAGCCTGTCTAGTGGATTTTTATTTTGTTTTAGCACTGTTGTCGTGCGTTGCCTGTGCTGCTCCACAGCCTGTCCAGTGGATTTTTATTTTTATTTTATTTTATTTTTTAGCACTGTTGTTGTGCGTTACCTGTGCTGCTCCACAGCCTGTCTAGTGGATTTTTATTTTATTTTAGCACTGTTGTCGTGCGTTACCTGTGCTGCTCCACAGCCTGTCTAGTGGATTTTTATTTTGTTTTAGCACTGTTGTCGTGCATTGCCTGTGCTGCTCCACAGCCTGTCCAGTGGATTTTTATTTTTATTTTATTTTATTTTTTAGCACTGTTGTTGTGCGTTACCTGTGCTGCTCCACAGCCTGTCTAGTGGATTTTTATTTTGTTTTAGCACTGTTGTTGTGCGTTACCTGTGCTGCTCCACAGCCTGTCTAGTGGATTTTTATTTTGTTTTAGCACTGTTGTCGTGCGTTACCTGTGCTGCTCCACAGCCTGTCTAGTGGATTTTTATTTTGTTTTAGCACTGTTGTTGTGCGTTACCTGTGCTGCTCCACAGCCTGTCTAGTGGATTTTTATTTTGTTTTAGCACTGTTGTTGTGCGTTACCTGTGCTGCTCCACAGCCTGTCTAGTGGATTTTTATTTTGTTTTAGCACTGTTGTTGTGCGTTACCTGTGCTGCTCCACAGCCTGTCTAGTGGATTTCTATTTTGTTTTAGCACTGTTGTTGTGCGTTACCTGTGCTGCTCCACAGCCTGTCTAGTGGATTTTTATTTTGTTTTAGCACTGTTGTCGTGCGTTGCCTGTGCTGCTCCACAGCCTGTCCAGTGGATTTTATTTTTATTTTATTTTATTTTTTAGCACTGTTGTTGTGCGTTACCTGTGCTGCTCCACAGCCTGTCTAGTGGATTTTTATTTTATTTTAGCACTGTTGTCGTGCGTTACCTGTGCTGCTCCACAGCCTGTCTAGTGGATTTTTATTTTGTTTTAGCACTGTTGTCGTGCGTTGCCTGTGCTGCTCCACAGCCTGTCCAGTGGATTTTTATTTTTATTTTATTTTATTTTTTAGCACTGTTGTTGTGCGTTACCTGTGCTGCTCCACAGCCTGTCTAGTGGATTTTTATTTTATTTTAGCACTGTTGTCGTGCGTTACCTGTGCTGCTCCACAGCCTGTCTAGTGTCGGATTCCCTGTTTGGGAATCCGCTAGCTTAGCGTAGCTACTAGCTCTTAGCCGTTTTAGCATGGCGGCTTCTCCTGTCTCTCCCGTACTTTTCTGCTCTGGGTGTGAAATGTTTAGTTATTCCTCGGCCTCTTTTAGCAGTAACGGTACATGTAATAAGTGCAGCTTATTCGTAGCTTTGGAGGCCAGGCTGGGCGAATTGGAGGCTCGGCTCCGCACCGTGGAAAATTCTACAGCTAGCCAGGCCCCTGTAGTCGGTGCGGACCAAGGTAGCTTAGCCGCCGTTAGTTCCCCCCTGGCAGACCCCGTGCAGTCGGGAAGGCAGGCTGACTGGGTGACTGTGAGGAGGAAGCGTAGCCCTAAACAGAAGCCCCGTGTACACCGTCAACCCGTTCACATCTCTAACCGTTTTTCCCCACTCGACGATACACTCGCCGAGGATCAAACTCTGGTTATTGGCGACTCTGTTTTGAGAAATGTGAAGTTAGCGACACCAGCAACCATTGTCAATTGTCTTCCGGGGGCCAGAGCAGGCGACATCGAAGGACATTTGAAATTGCTGGCTAAGGCTAAGCGTAAATTTGGTAAGATTGTAATTCACGTCGGCAGTAATGACACTCGATTACGCCAATCGGAGGTCACTAAAATTAACATTGAATTGGTGTGTAACTTTGCAAAAACAATGTCGGACTCTGTTGTTTTCTCTGGGCCCCTCCCCAATCAGACCGGGAGTGACATGTTTAGCCGCATGTTCTCCTTGAATTGCTGGCTGTCTGAGTGGTGTCCAAAAAATGAGGTGGGCTTCATTGATAATTGGCAAAGCTTCTGGGGAAAACCTGGTCTTGTTAGGAGAGACGGCATCCATCCCACTTTAGAGGGAGCAGCTCTCATTTCTAGAAATCTGGCCAATTTTTTGGGATCCTCCAAACTGTGACTGTCTAGCGTTGGGACCAGGAGGCAGAGCTGTGGTCTTATACACCTCTCTGCAGCTTCTCTCCCCCTGCCATCCCCCTATTACCCCATCCCCGTAGAGACGGTGCCTGCTCCCAGACCACCAATAACTAGCAAAAATCTATTTAAGCATAAAAATTCAAAAAGAAAAAATAATATAGCACCTTCAATTGCACCACAGACTAAAACAGTTAAATGTGGTCTATTAAACATTAGGTCTCTTTCTTCTAAGTCCCTGTTGGTAAATTATATAATAATTGATCAACGTATTGATTTATTCTGCCTAACAGAAACTTGGTTACAGCAGGATGAATATGTTAGTTTAAATGAGTCAACACCCCCGAGTCACACTAACTGTCAGAATGCTCGTAGCACGGGCCGGGGCGGAGGATTAGCAGCAATCTTCCATTCCAGCTTATTAATTAATCAAAAACCTAGACAGAGCTTTAATTCATTTGAAAGCTTGTCTCTTAGTCTTGTCCATCCAAATTGGAAGTCCCAAAAACCAGTTTTATTTGTTATTATCTATCGTCCACCTGGTCGTTACTGTGAGTTTCTCTGTGAATTTTCAGACCTTTTGTCTGACTTAGTGCTTAGCTCAGATAAGATAATTATAGTGGGCGATTTTAACATCCACACAGATGCTGAGAATGACAGCCTCAACACTGCATTTAATCTATTATTAGACTCTATCGGCTTTGCTCAAAAAGTAAATGAGTCCACCCACCACTTTAATCATATTTTAGATCTTGTTCTGACTTATGGTATGGAAATAGAAGACTTAACAGTATTCCCTGAAAACTCCCTTTTGTCTGATCATTTTTTAATAACATTTACATTTACCCTGATGGACTACCCTGCAGTGGGGAATAAGTTTCATTACACTAGAAGTCTTTCAGAAAGCGCTGTAACTAGGTTTAAGGATATGATTCCTTCTTTATGTTCTCTAATGTCATATACCAACACAGAGCAGAGTAGCTACCTAAACTCTGTAAGGGAGTTAGAGTATCTTGTCAATAGTTTTACATCCTCATTGAAGACAACTTTGGATGCTGTAGCTCCTCTGAAAAAGAGAGCTTTAAATCAGAAGTGTCTGACTCCGTGGTATAACTCACAAACTCGTAGCTTAAAGCAGATAACCCGTAAGTTGGAGAGGAAATGGCGTCTCACTAATTTAGAAGATCTTCACTTAGCCTGGAAAAAGAGTTTGTTGCTCTATAAGAAAGCCCTTCGTGAAGCTAGGACATCTTTCTACTCATCATTAATTGAAGAAAATAAGAACAACCCCAGGTTTCTTTTCAGCACTGTAGCCAGGCTGACAAAGAGTCAGAGCTGTATTGAGCTGAGTATTCCATTAACTTTAACTAGTAATGACTTCATGACTTTCTTTGCTAACAAAATTTTGACTATTAGAGAAAAAATTACTCATAACCATCCCAAAGATGTATCGTTATCTTTGGCTGCTTTCAGTGATGCCGGTATTTGGTTAGACTCTTTCTCTCCGATTGTTCTGTCTGAGTTATTTTCATTAGTTACTTCATCCAAACCATCAACATGCTTATTAGACCCCATTCCTGCCAGGCTGCTCAAGGAAGTCCTACCATTATTTAATGCTTCAATCTTAAATATGATCAATCTATCTTTGTTAGTTGGTTATGTACCACAGGCCTTTAAGGTGGCAGTAATTAAACCATTACTTAAAAAGCCATCACTTGACCCAGCTATCTTAGCTAATTATAGGCCAATCTCCAACCTTCCTTTTCTCTCAAAGATTCTTGAGAGGGTAGTTGTAAAACAGCTAACTGATCACCTGCAGAGGAATGGTCTATTTGAAGAGTTTCAGTCAGGTTTTAGAATTCATCATAGTACAGAAACAGCATTAGTGAAGGTTACAAATGATCTTCTTATGGCTTCGGACAGTGGACTTATCTCTGTGCTTGTTCTGTTGGACCTCAGTGCTGCTTTTGATACTGTTGACCATAAAATTTTATTACAGAGATTAGAGCATGTCATAGGTATTAAAGGCATTGCGCTGCGGTGGTTTGAATCATATTTGTCTAATAGATTACAGTTTGTTCATGTAAATGGGGAATCTTCTTCACAGACTAAAGTTAATTATGGAGTTCCACAAGGTTCTGTGCTAGGACCAATTTTATTCACTTTATACATGCTTCCCTTGGGCAGTATTATTAGACGGTATTGCTTAAATTTTCATTGTTACGCAGATGATACCCAGCTTTATCTATCCATGAAGCCAAGGATACGCACCAATTAGCTAAACTGCAGGATTGTCTTACAGACATAAAGACATGGATGACCTCTAATTTCCTGCTTTTAAACTCAGATAAAACTGAAGTTATTGTACTTGGCCCCACAAATCTTAGAAGCATGGTGTCTAACCAGATCGTTACTCTGGATGGCATTTCCCTGATCTCTAGTAATACTGTGAGAAATCTTGGAGTTATTTTTGATCAGGATATGTCATTCAAAGCGCATATTAAACAAATATGTAGGACTGCCTTTTTGCATTTACGCAATATCTCTAAAATCAGAAAGGTCTTGTCTCAGAGTGATGCTGAAAAACTAATTCATGCATTTGTTTCCTCTAGGCTGGACTATTGTAATTCATTATTATCAGGTTGTCCTAAAAGTTCCCTAAAAAGCCTTCAGTTGGTTCAGAATGCTGCAGCTAGAGTACTGACGGGGACTAGCAGGAGAGAGCATATCTCACCCGTGTTGGCCTCCCTTCATTGGCTTCCTGTTAATGCTAGAATAGAATTTAAAATTCTTCTTCTTACTTATAAGGTTTTGAATAATCAGGTCCCATCTTATCTTAGGGACCTCATAGTACCATATCACCCCAATAGAGCACTTCGCTCTCAGACTGCAGGCTTACTTGTAGTTCCTAGGGTTTGTAAGAGTAGAATGGGAGGCAGAGCCTTCAGCTTTCAGGCTCCTCTCCTGTGGAACCAGCTCCCAATTCAGATCAGGGAGACAGATACCCTCTCTACTTTTAAGATTAGGCTTAAAACTTTCCTTTTCGCTAAGGCTTATAGTTAGGGCTGGATCGGGTGACCCTGGACCATCCCTTGGTTATGTTGCTTTAGACGTAGACTGTGTTTCATAATTATTGTATGGCCTTGCCTTGCAATGTGGAGCGCCTTGGGGCAACTGTTTGTTGTGATTTGGCGCTATACAAGAAAAAAGTTGATTGATTGATTGATATATATATATATATGCTTGCAGTTGTTTAATATAAGTACGTGGTGGTCACAGGCGGCATTTAAATTTTAACAGTGTGGTTGGAGGGGATGGAGGAGGTACTTTTTACCCTGACCGAGGGTCAAAAGTCATAAATTCTGAATGGCTTTATATCTACTTGTAAAAAAATGTTAGTAAAAATCATATACTCGTATATGTTATTAAAAGACTAGCAATAATATTACAGTGGAAAAAGCAGCAAGGTAAATGATTTATTTTTTAGTACATAAGGATTTTTTATGCAGGCATGTATGGGTTCATTAGAGCTTTTAATCAGCTTGAATACAACTTACAAGGCTTCATTTATAAAAATCCATCGAGAATAAGCCACTTCAGCATCTTGGGCGTGCAGGGGCTGATGGGAAAGCATCAGGACAAACAAATGTACGTGCTTGACGGTGGACACGTATTCAACATAATATCGCTCACTACTGCGTGCGGTAAATGGCATTTCTCATCAAAAGTAAGCCTAATAAATGTTTCCCAGTACATTGGACTGTGTTGTTACGGAAGCGTATTACATTCACCGAATAAGAAAATAAACAAGAACTGGTTCCTTTCGGGTATTGTTAAGAAATGATTCAATCCCCCGACATCAATAACCTTTTTGCTTAACGATTTCCTTATCGGTCGTTCAGAGTGGCTGTTGTTTTGGGGGGTGTTTGTCAGGAAAATGTCTACATTGATTACAGACCCTGCAGCGGGTCTGTAATCAACTTTTCTGCAGCGTGGCTTTGCTTTGAACCTTGAACCAATCGAAGCAGTGATTTGCAGATTGAAGCAGTGCTTCGATCTGGTGCTTCGTTGAGTCATTGTTTTACCTGGCAACTCAACACGCCACCGACAAATCAAATGTCACCAAATTACACTGGGAATACCCAAACCTGGCAACTCAACACGCCACCGACAAATCAAATGTCACGAAATTACACTGGGAATACCCAAACCTGGCAACTCAACACGCCACCGACAAATCAAATGTCACCAAATTACACTGGGAATACCCAAACCTGGCAACTCAACACGCCACCGACAAATGTCACCAAATTACACTGGGAATACCCAAACCTGGCAACTCAACACGCCACCGACAATCAAATGTCACCAAATTACACTGGGAATACCCAAACCTGGCAACTCAACACGCCACCGACAAATCAAATGTCACCAAATTACACTGGGAATACCCAAACCTGGCAACTCAACACGCCAACGACAAATCAAATGTCACCAAATTACACTGGGAATACCCAAACCTGGCAACTCAACACGCCAACGACAAATCAAATGTCACCAAATTACACTGGGAATACCCAAACCTGGCAACTCAACACGCCAACGACAAATCAAATGTCACCAAATTACATTGGGAATACCCAAACCTGGCAACTCAACACGCCAACGACAAATCAAATGTCACCAAATTACATTGGGAATACCCAAACCTGGCAACTCAACACGCCAACGACAAATCAAATGTCACCAAATTACATTGGGAATACCCAAACCTGGCAACTCAACACGCCAACGACAAATCAAATGTCACCAAATTACATTGGGAATACCCAAACCTGGCAACTCAACACGCCAACGACAAATCAAATGTCACCAAATTACATTGGGAATACCCAAACCTGGCAACTCAACACGCCAACGACAAATCAAATGTCACCAAATTACATTGGGAATACCCAAACCTGGCAACTCAACACGCCAACGACAAATCAAATGTCACCAAATTACATTGGGAATACCCAAACCTGGCAACTCAACACGCCAACGACAAATCAAATGTCACCAAATTACATTGGGAATACCCAAACCTGGCAACTCAACACGCCAACGACAAATCAAATGTCACCAAATTACATTGGGAATACCCAAACCTGGCAACTCAACACGCCAACGACAAATCAAATGTCACCAAATTACATTGGGAATACCCAAACCTGGCAACTCAACACGCCAACGACAAATCAAATGTCACCAAATTACATTGGGAATACCCAAACCTGGCAACTCAACACGCCAACGACAAATCAAATGTCACCAAATTACATTGGGAATACCCAAACCTGGCAACTCAACACGCCAACGACAAATCAAATGTCACCAAATTACATTGGGAATACCCAAACCTGGCAACTCAACACGCCAACGACAAATCAAATGTCACCAAATTACATTGGGAATACCCAAACCTGGCAACTCAACACGCCAACGACAAATCAAATGTCACCAAATTACATTGGGAATACCCAAACCTGGCAACTCAACACGCCAACGACAAATCAAATGTCACCAAATTACATTGGGAATACCCAAACCTGGCAACTCAACATGCCAACGACAAATCAAATGTCACCATAATTTTTTTTTTTTTCCCAGACAAAATAGAAAGAAAAAATGAGGCTCTAACTTTACTTTTAGTCCACATAGAAACATGATATTGGTGTCTATACCCATATTTTGAGGTTTAGGGAATCCGATGGTGATGACCAAAATGCATTCTTGATGGCAGCCATCTTGGATTTTTGAAATGGCTGCCAGAATAGCCTTTTTTTTTTCATTTAACCTCATTTTAGGCCAGATAGAGACATAATCCTGATGTTAAAGTCTGAGTTTTTAGGTATGTAGAAAAATTGATTAGCTGTATTCAAGGTAAAGTTATGGGACCAAATGCAGATGCTAAAATTTATTAGATTTGTTGTTGTTCAAACAGTAGTGCTGTGTTGCACAAATAGTAAAATCCTAATGTATTGGTATAACTAACACTTCTTAGGCCATGAAAAGTTTTTGCCTCTTCTCACAAGGTTAACACACTGAGTATGGATAAATAAAAATATATTTTCATGTCTAAATAATACTAATGAGGTCTAATAATACAACCCCTGGCAATAATTATGGAATCACCGGCCTCGGAGGATGTTGATTCAGTTGTTTAATTTTGTAGAAAAAAAGCAGATCACAGACATGACACAAAACTAAAGTCATTTCAAATGGCAACTTTCTGGCTTTAAGAAACACTGTAAGAAATCAGGAAAAATAATTGTGTCAGTCAGTAACGGTTACTTTTTTAGACCAAGCAGAGGAAAAAAAAATATGGAATCACTCAATTCTGAGGAATAAATTATGGAATCACCCTGTAAATTTTCATCCCCAAAACTAACACCTGCATCAAATCAGATCTGCTCGTTAGTCTGCATCTAAAAAGGAGTGATCACACCTTGGAGAGCTGTTGCACCAAGTGGACTGACATGAATCATGGCTCCAACACGAGAGATGTCAATTGAAACAAAGGAGAGGATTATCAAACTCTTAAAAGAGGGTAAATCATCACGCAATGTTGCAAAAGATGTTGGTTGTTCACAGTCAGCTGTGTCTAAACTCTGGACCAAATACCAAAATGGTTTGCTCAGCCCTGCTGTTGACCTAAGGCAGGATATACATCTGGAGCTGGTCCCCGGGCGCCCAAAGGCGACTTCTGCTCCTAACTGGCAATTAGGATGGGTTAAATGCAGTAAACACATTTCATTGTGCAGGGAACATGTTCCTTTGTGCATATGACAATAAAATTCTTTTGAATCCTTTGAATACAAACAACATGGGAAGGTTGTTAAAGGCAAACATACTGGTAGACCAAGGAAGACGTCACAGCGTCAAGACAGAAAACTTAAAGCAATATGTCTCAAAAATCTAAAATGCACAACAAAACAAATGAGGAACGAATGGGAGGAAACTGGAGTCAACGTCTGTGACCGAACTGTAAGAAACCGCCTAAAGGAAATGGGATTTACATACAGAAAAGCTAAACGAAAGCCATCATTAACACCTAAACAGAAAAAGCAATGTTACAATGGGCTAAGGAAAAGCAATCGTGGACTGTGGATAACTGGATGAAAGTCATATTCAGTGATGAATAGGGATGGGTATCGAGAACCGGTTCCTTTCGGGTATCGTTAAGAAATGATTCGATCCACCGACATCAATAAGCTGCTTAACAATTCTGTTATCGGTCTTTCAGAGTGGCCGTTGTTTTGGCGGGTGTTTGTCAGGAAAATGATCATTTCTCTACATTGATTACAGACCCTGCAGTGGGTCCGTGATCAGCTTTTCTGCAGCGCTGCTTTGCTTTGAACCTTGAACCAATCGAAGCGTGGTTCGCAGATTGAAGCAATGCTTCGGTCGATTGCTTCGTTTATTTCTTTCTTTCGCTTAATTTTCCCCCCGCTAAAACCCTAAAGAGCATACGTCTGTGAGTATTATTTACCTTTTCTATGTTAAACCGACCTGTTATGGTCTTCTGAAACAGTTGATAGATGTATTTTATAACTTAAAAATGGGAGCGATGCTAATGCGTTAGCATGTCTATGGCATTTTCAATGTAAAAAGTTAGCATTTAGCAATTGCAGCCGTCATCACGTTTGGGTGCATTTGTTTTCAAATTGTAATATTCCTTACATTTATTTTTTCTTATATATCAATAATCTAATGATTATTATATACAATTTTAGAGAAAGAGACAAAAAGAACCTGAATAGAAACACAACAGAAAATATATAATATCAACTAACATAACTAAATAAATACATACAGAAATAAATGTTTCCTGTGAACACCTAGTGACTCTTACACCTCCATTTCATCCCTGTCTTATTTAAGTTTAATGACAATTTGTTTCGTTCAAACCATATTTTCAGTTTGTTAATTTCTTCAGTGATTTCCTCCAGAACTATCTGCCAAACTGCTGCATCCTAGTAAGAGCAGAATACTACTGGAATGAATTTGAATAAGGAAAGTTGTTTTTTTTTCTCACCTAAATGGATTCAGCACTCACTCCAGTTTATTGTCTGGAATAGTCCCAGATTGCATTTCAGAGCTTCTAGAATTCAAACATTTTCGTGCAGGTGGTGTTGGGGGGTAATTTTGGGTTTCAGCTTTTTTTGTTTTTTCACCACTTTCATCCCTGAATATGAGTTGCGATTCACTTTTGTGCGGATTAAAGTTACTACTTGGGACTCCTGTCTTGTTGCGAGAAAGAAACGAGAATTAACCTCCGTTCTGTTCACATAGCTCCAAACGTTGCGCGGCTGTCTGACAAGTCAAGATAGAACGATAGAATTCAGTCTGAATTAATAACTTCAAAGCAAAACACAGTTTTGTTTATTTTTATTTATGTCCAGAGATCAAGGATACAGTGACCAATTTCATATTTATTTACTTTAAGACTCAAAGAAATACATAGAAAACCTGTAAAGCCTACTTTTAGTACAAAATTCACAAGAGGTATCGATAAGGGAATCGATAAGGATTCGGATTGATAAACAGAATCGATAATGGCATCGATATCGATAAAACCTTATCATTACCCATCCCTAATGATGAATCTCAAATCTGCATTGGGCAAGGTGATGATGCTGGAACTTTTGTTTGGTGCCGTTCCAATGAGATTTATAAAGTTGACTGTCTGAAGACAACGTGTAAATTTCCACAGTCATTGATGATATGGGGCTGCATGTCAGGTAAAGGCACTGGGGAGATGGCTGTCATTACATCATCAATAAATGCACAAGTTTACGTTGATATTTTGGACACTTTTCTTATCCCATCAATTGAAAGGATGTTTGGGGATGATGAAATCATTTTTCAAGATGATAATGCATCTTGCCATAGAGCAAAAACTGTGAAAACATTCCTTGCAAAAAGACACATAGGGTCAATGTCATGGCCTGCAAATAGTCCGGATCTTAATCCAATTGAAAATATTTGGTGGAAGTTGAAGAAAATGGTCCATGACAAGGCTCCAACCTGCAAAGCTGATCTGGCAACAGCAATCAGAGAAAGTTGGAGCCAGATTGATGAAGAGTACTGTTTGTCACTCATTAAGTCCATGCCTCAGAGACTGCAAGCTGTTATAAAAGCCAGAGGTGGTGCAACAAAATACTAGTGATGTGTTGGAGCGTTCTTTTGTTTTTTATGATTCCATAATTTTTTCCTCAGAATTGAGTGATTCCATGTTTTTTTTTTTTCCTTCTGCTTGGTCTAAAAAAGTAACCGTTACTGACTACAACAATTTTTTTTTCCTGATTTCTTATAGTGTTTCTTAAAGCCAGAAAGTTGCCATTTGAAATGACTTTAGTTTTGTGTCATGTCTGTGATCTGCTTTTTTTCTACAAAATTAAACAACTGAATGAACATCCTAGGAGGCCGGTAATTCCATAATTTTTGCCAGGGGTTGTATAATCATTATCAATTGTAAATTTGATAGTTTAACTATTTTTATATTTATTTTGAAATTACCTGTACCTGGATATGTTGCTGTATGTGGTTAAATGATTTTTAACAATGTTGAATACATTCCTAACAAACTCCAGAACTCACGGAGAAGATGTCAGAGATCCTGCTCATCTCCATGCAGGGCTCTGTCTGCTCAGGGTCATGCTGGCAGCGGTGTCCAGGAATTTATTGAGGGTTAGGTGAATTCTCATGATGTCAAGGCTTTTCATTTCTGTAACCCATTTAAAATGGCCAACACAGAGAACAAAGAGCTGCACAACTAAACACTCAACAAAAAGGAAGTTAAAAGAGAAAGACTGTATTAAAAAAAAATCAAATATATTAGACACAAAACACCACAACGGCCAATCAAAGCAAAGACGCACAGAAATTTAAAAATCTCAAAACGTATTGGAAAAAGTGTTTTCAGTCATGATTTGGTAACATCCACCGGTGCTGAAGACCTCACTGGCAGAGGATTTCCACAGGTTTGGACACAGCTTCACGGATTCTCACAAAAGTCCACCTCGGCTGAAGAGAAATCCTGATACCCTTCATGCTGTGTTCTGGTACTCCACGGTTGACTTCTCAGAAGTGAAATCAGATTACTCTAGTCTAGGCTTGGGTATCGAGAACTGGTTCTTTTCGAGAATCGTTATGAAATGATTCGATCCACTGACATCAATAGTCTTTTTTTTTTTCTTTTCCTTTCTATAATGTGCTACTTACAACCAAATATGATGTGCGTGCTTAACAATTTTTGCTTAGCGATTCTCTTATCGGCCCTTCAGAGCAGCCGTTGGTTTTGAGGGTGTTTGTCGGGAAAACGATCATTTCTCTACATTGATTTCAGACCCCGCAGCGGCTCTGTAATCAACCGCTTCTGCAGCGTGGTTCCACTTTAAAGCTTGAACCAATTTTGTATTTATTTACTTTAAGACTGAATAAAATGTTGTTGGCATAGAAAACCTGCAAAGCCTAGACAGAATATTCACAAGAGGTATTGATAAAGAAATCGTTAAGGAATCAGATCAATAAGCGGAATCGATAATAGCATCAATATTGATTAAAATCTTATCAGTACCCATCCCTACGCTGGTCACTTAGTGGCTCTTGAGAATGACTCCTACAAGTACCATGGTTGGCACAGAGAGCAGCGTAATACCCCTGGAGTTATTGTAGTCAAAGTGACCACCCTTTCCAGAGGGGGACACAAAGTCCCTTCTTACAGACTGCTTGAGATGATACTTGTCTCCTAAATGGAAACAAAGATTTCTTGCAATGCCAGAAAAACATCTCCATCTGCCTGGAGATAGTAATTCCTGATACGGCAGCTGTTTTCAATCCTTTTCACAGCTGACTGGATGATCAGCTGCCACAACCCTGGAGCTGGAGACTTCTAACATCCTGTCGAGGTGATTGGTCTCATATAGCTACTCAAAGTCGCCGGCCAAACAGGACATTACAGCAGAGTCATCTGTCAGGAACAAGCCGTCACTTGCTGTGACAGTGATGAGACAAAGTGCAGGTTTTAAGGAACACAGTGCTTTGATTCCTCTGTCAGCAGACTGAGGGTCACTAGCCCACAGACTGGGAGTCACCTGACCACAGATAACTCAGTGTGTCACAGCCTGCTTTCTCAGCTCTGTGATGATTTAATCCTGTCTAATTTACATATGGCGGGAAGCTGAACAGCATCGTGGGTGGGTCTTAAATAACAGTAATTTATTGTTTAAATGTTTGCAAACTGACCGGTGGGAGGTCTCTTTGGAACACCACGACCTGTGAGTGTTTCTCCAGGTAAAACTGGAGTTGCGTCAGGAAGGGCATCTGGCATAGAACTTGTGCCAAATACCAATTCAGATCTGGCTGTTTCCACTGTGGCGACCCCAAACAAAATGGTTAGCAGCTGAAAGGACATCAGCAACGGTTTGTGGGGAATACATGCTGCCAGATTTGTCACTGGTCACTATGTAGGATTTTCAGTTGTGGGTGAAGGTCAGAAAGTTGCTGAACTGGCAATACGGTACATCCTGATTTTTTTAATTTTTTTTTTATTATTATTTTAATTTTTATTATTTTTTTTTTTTTTGGCGGGTGAAGGGAGGGGGGTGTTGGGTTTATGTTTTGTACCACATGCTGGAATCGTTGCCTCGTGAGCTCAGTAAACTGCACTCGTCCCCAGTGACGACAACCGGAAGTGTCCTCCACTGACTTCAGCCAACGGACATTTATGTCAATTTTAGCAGCAAATTTGATTCAAATATTATCTACACTGTGCTCAAACATTCTGCAAGTGTATGAATAACACTTCATTTTTACCAAGGAATGCACAAACAAATTCTCAAAAAGTATTTCTTTTCCCCTTTAAGTCCCCATCACGCATAGTCAGAATGTGCACAAAGCAGGCCGACATGACGTTTTGGCCAAAATCCTGATTCAGTCGGGAGGGACAGAACGCAGCCTCGTTCTCTTGGGCACACCTGCACGATGCTGCCCAAGACATATTTAGACAACAGTCAGATGACACAGACTGCCAGACTGTCAGACAGCCATAAAAACCACTGAAGACTGAACGTGGAGTACACGGAGAGGCATTGAGCGTACTGGACAGCAGCACATGCACTCTGGACAGCGCATGACATGGATGTTTTTATTCTGTAATGGATGGAGCATTTTTGAGTTGCTGTCATGATGACACGGAGTGCACGGGCTGACTGAGCTCGCACTGACCGTTTGGAATGGCAGCAAGCATGCTTAGGACAGCATCTGCATGGATAATCTTTTTATGCCATGGTGGAATGCACGTGTGTGGGCTGGTGTTGTCGGCACACAGCCCAGGCAGGGTGAGATGAGATTCCCTGGCCGTTGTCCACCCTGCACTGTGAAGGCTGTACCGGAGGTGAGTTCACATGTATATCCATGGTGTCATGGGGTGGCTAAACAGTTCCACGTCCATTAGATCACTGATTCTCAACCGGGGTGCCACAGCACCCTAGGGTGCCGTGATCGATCGTCAGGGGTGCCGTGAGCAATTATCAAATATCACCATTATCGGGTGTATGTGCTGTAATAGTGTGGCAGATGATGTAATGCTCTTTTATTCCAGTAGATGGCAGCAAAGCGCTGTACTATAGTATAATAGACATACTTGCGCACATAGCGTTGTGCGTCTCCATGGTTATGGGTTGCTGACTACAGCGTGAATCTCAGCTGCTCACGGAGCATGGCTCCTCTGGGGAAGGAGAAACCGTGTTGGCTGTGGAGGTGTGCGGGGAAGGTGGCCTGACCTCCGTTGACGTCACCGTGGTCAGACTTGGGCCTTCTCGCTCACAACTGGGTTCGCTGAAGGCAGCCTCTGCGCTCCGTGAATATTAGAGTGGAAGATTATTGTGAATAAAAGTGTCGACACGTCTAAAAAAAACACTTGAGATTAGGGCTGTCACAATTATTACAATATTCGACAATTGCGATTATTTTTCATATTCGCAATTATTTTTCATATTCATGATTACCGTGAATTATTTATTTTATCCACAAAGCATAAAACGACTCAGAATCTGACATCATTGTGCTGCAGCCTCGCTCTCGTCTTAAGGCGGGACAATAACATGGAGGCTGAAGAACGATCCGTCCTGCCGTTTGAATAAGACAGCCGATTAAAACAGTGGCTGTCTTCTTCAAAAGCCGTCTAAAATGCGGAGCTGTGTGTGTGTGTGTGTGTGTGTGTGTGGGCTGCAGACTGTGAGGGAGGGGGTGGGTGAGGAAGATTCCTGAATGCAGGCGCGACACGTTACAGTCTGAGAACCATCAGCGAGCACGGAGCAGAGAGAGGATTTTAACCCGAGTGAATATGTTAAAAAACAAAACCAAAACGTGAGGCTGCTTTTACTTCTCTCTGAACTTTCTCTAAAGGTGTGATTCTGCCTTTACCGTCCTGTTCACACCATGTGCGCGTCGTATGCTGAATTTATGAGATCATGAGATGAAATAAACGGTCAAATAGCTTTAAACACATATTTAAAAAATGAGAATATATGAATGAACTGAGCCACAAAAAAAAAAAAAAAACCCTGACATGGAGAAGCTGTGGTGATGATCAGATGCACAGATCACAAAAAGCAGGTGAGAACTCTGAACTTTAACAGCTGTTACTTTCCAAAGGTATTTATTTGTTCAGTATGGGCTTAATGCAGTGTTTAAGCACAAAACGTGACTAATGAGGAGAAACAATTTCAGAAATGCAACAGAAACAACCACAATTCAGAAAAAGTTGGGACTGTATGTAAAATGAAGATTAAAAATAAAAATGTTGCACCATTCCCAGTTTCTCCACTCACAGAAGCCAAACGTTCTTCCAGAGTTGTGTAATTATACTACAATAGTAGAATATAAAGAAGGGAAAAAAAGAGAAAAAAAAATAGACAATATATTCGTCAATCGCAATTATTCGTCTGACAATTAATCATCTCCAGAAATTCCTAATCGTGACAGCCCTACTTGAGATCGGAGCGCAAAATGCTTGAGGATTTTCGAAATGCGGTGTTTTCTGTATCGATTTTCTATTGCGATAATTGGGTTTTGCGCAAAACCAGAGGTAATAGAATTATAATATTATTTTGGTTGGTGGTGTGCCGCAGGATTTTGTAAATATAAAAAGGATGCCGCAGCTCAAAAAAGGTTGAAAATCACTGCATTAGATGATCATGTAATAATATGTATATTACAGCGGTGAGATCCATTCAGCTCTGAGCCTCCGATGCTTGCAATGTGTGACAGCAGTGGGCCGCGCCTTTGGTGGCACACTGTGCTTTCGGCTTAATTGCACGCTGTTTACACCCACTGTACATGATGACTGTGTGTCACATACAGTGAGGAAAATAAGTATTTGAACACCCTGCGATTTTGCAAGTTCTCCCACTTAGAAATCATGGAGGGGTCTTAAATTTTCATCTTAGGTGCATGTCCACTGTGAGAGACATAATCTAAAAAAAAAAAAAAATCCGGAAATCACAATGTATGATTTTTAAATAATTTATTTGTATGTTACTGCTGCAAATAAGTATTTGAACACCTGTGAAAATCAATGTTAATATTTGGTACAGTAGCCTTTGTTTGCAATTACAGAGGTCAAATGTTTCCTGTAGTTTTTCACCAGGTTTTCACACACTGCAGCAGGGATTTTGGTCCACTCCTCCATACAGATCTTCTTCAGATCTTTCAGGTTTGGAGTTTCAGCTCCCTCCAAAGATTTTCTATTGAGTTCAGGTCTGGAGACTGGCCAGGCCACTCCAGGACCTTGAAATGCTTCTTACAAAGCCCCTCCTTAGTTGTCCTGGCTGTGTGTTTGGGGTCATTGTCATGCTGAAGACCCAGCCATGACCCATCTTCAATGCTCTTACTGAGGGAAGGAGGTTGTTTGCCTAAATGTCGCAATACATGACTTCATCCATCCTCCCTTCAATACGGTGCAGTCGTCCTGTCCCCTTTGCAGAAGAGCACCCCCAGAGTATGATGTTTCCACCCCCATGCTTCACGGTTGGGATGGTTTTCTTGGGGTTGTTCTCATCCTCTAAACATGGTAAGTGGAGTTGATTCCAAAAGCTCTATTCTGGTCTCATCTGACCACATGACCTTCTCCCATGCCTCCTCTGGATCATCCAGATGGTCACTGGTGAACTTCAAACGGGCCTGGACATGTGCTGGCTTGAGCAGGGGGACCTTGCTGCCCTGCAGGATTTTAAACCATGACAGCATCATGTGTTACTAATGTAATCTTTGTGACTGTGGTCCCAGCTCTCTTCAGGTCATTGACCAGGTCCTCCTGTGTAGTTCTGAGCTTTCTGAGAATCATCCTTACCCCACAAAGTGAGATCTTGCATGGAATCCCAGACCAAGGGAGATTGACAGTCATCTTGTGTTTCTTCCACTTTCTAATAAATAATCATAACAGTTGTTGTCTTCTACCAAGCTGCTTGCCTGTTGTCCTGTAGTCCATCCCAGCCTTGTGCAGGTCTACAGTTTTGTCCCTGGTGTCCTTAGACAGCTCTTTGGTCTTGGTTATGGTGGACAGGTTGGAGTGTGATTGATTGAGTGTGTGAACATGTGTCTTTTATACAGGTAACAAGTTCAAACAGGTGCAATTAATACAGGTAAAGAGTGCAGAATAAGAGGGCTTCTTAAAGAAAAATTAACAGGTCTGTGAGAGACAGAATTCTTGCTGGTTGGTAGGTGTTCAAATACTTATTTGCAGCAGTAACATACAAATAAATTATTTAAAAAATCATACATTGTGATTTCTGGATTTTTTATTTTTTTTTTGGATTATGTCTCACAGTGGACATGCACCTAAGATGAAAATTTCAGACCCCTTGATGATTTCTAAGTGGGAGGACTTGCAAAATTGCAGGGTGTTCAAATACTTATTTTCCTCACTGTATATGTTATTACATATCAATATTTCCTTTGCCCTCCCTGGCCCGGGTCCAGCAGAGGTGGACATACGTGGCATAACATGCCAGCAGGCTTTGCCATGATGGATCCATCTCAGAGCTTAATCAGCCACAATCAGATAATTTCAAACGCTGTTATGATGCCGTCAGAATATGTAGATTGCAATCAGATGATGCAGAAACGGCACATAGACCGCCGTCAGATGTGCGTCCCATCTCGACAGCACCAAGAGTGTTTTGAACTGTGCAACCCACTCGGGACAGCCCAGCGAATGGGACCAACTATGTAGACTGCTCAGAGACTGCCGTCCGTCCGTCTTCAGACTGCACCTCAATACTTCTGGACTGTGTCCAGATTTGTCATTCTGACACCATTTATGCTTCCAAAGTTTGTGTTAAATAATCCAGTCGCTCCCTTCAACTGGCAGTTTCCTCTGTCCAACATGCACAGCATACTGAGGGAGTTGGCCACGCCCCCTGCACTGAGGAGACCCCGCCTTCCTGCACAGAGCATGAAACTAGAGTGACACGCAGTCTTTGGACATAAGATGAAATGTCTGTGACTTATGGGAACAAATTCACACCCGTGTGTAATTGTACTTTGCAGTCGTACTGTGTATTCTGTGTGCAGTGAGCCGTCATGTGTGTGCGTACGGTTCAAATCAAATACACGGATTGTGACACCTGTATTGTGTAAGTGACCACCATTACGTTCCGACTGTGACTTAAACTAAAGTGATACGACAGACGAGGAACAAAAAGAGTTTGCTTGGCTGAAGTTCAAATATGTTTCACTGTCTCTTGTTCTGCAGATTCACAGCAGCTGTTGGTGACTAAAGAACAGATTCCTCAACAGCAACAGGACTGGAGGACCAGTCTAGACCAGGATGACTCAGGCCAGCCACAAATTAAAGAGGAACAAGAGGAACTGTGGACCAGTCAGGAGGACGAGCAGCTCCCAGAACTGGAGAACAATGACGTCATCAAGCTGAAGTTGGCTCGTGGCCCTGTGAAGAGTGAAGATGTTAAAGAGAAGAACAGAGAGGCGGAGCCTCCAGAAAGCAGCTATGCCACACATATGAAGACCGAAGCCGATGGAGGAGACCGTGCAGGACCAGAGCCAGACCCAAACTTAGACCTACATGCGTATTTGCACCCATATCATGATGAATTTGCCACGTCTGATCCTGCAGCTGAACTTGGCAGTGATTGGAAGGAAGCCAGGGAGCCTCAGTCAGGTTTAAACTTTGAAATATTTCTGGGTGAAAAAACATTTAGTTGCTTTGATTGTGAGAAAACATTTGACAATGAAGAATGTTTGAAGAGTCATCTAAGTATTCATACAGGACAGAAAACATTCAGCTGTTCAATCTGCAACAAATGTTTCACATGTCGAAGAAATTTAAGGAGGCACGAGAGAATCCACACAGGAGAGAAACCGTACAGTTGCCCCTTTTGTATTAAAAGGTTCACTCAGCGTGTACATTTGAATTGCCACTTACGTCTCCATACTGGAGAGAAACCATTCAGCTGTTCAGTTTGTCAGAAGTGTTTTGCATGCAGAAGAAATTTATGGAGACATACGAGAATCCACACTGGTGAAAAATGTTACGGTTGCTCTGTTTGTGGAAAACGTTACACACAAAAATCAAATCTGAAAAATCACATGGCTGTTCACACAGGAGAAAAAATGTACAAATGTGGCATTTGTGGGAAAGGATTCAACCAGAAGTCCTGTTTGAAAACCCATAGGTGTACTGAGGAGGCGGAACATGATATCACAACTTTATAAACTCGTTTGCCTAGTTATCCATTACTTTCTCAGTTACATAACTGGAAAGAAAACCAGTAACATAATAATAATGTTACTGAAACAGAGGTTTTCTTGAAATAATGTACAGGTGCTTCTAGAAAAAAATAGAACATTGTGAAAAAGTTAAATATTTTTTTATTTCAGTAAATGAAAAAATGTATGTATTCTAGACTCATTGTATATAAACTAAAAAGTTTCAAGCATTTTTTTTTTACTTTAAATTTTGATAATTACAGTCTACAGCCCCCCAAAAAAGGGAAAACATCTCAAAATATTAGAATATTTCACTTAAATTTTGAGTTTCTGCAGTATAAATACTGTGAATCTGTTGTCATGGTTCAGTTAGCTGACCTGACAGTTGTCCAGAAGACTGTCACCCTCCACAATAAGCCTCAAAATACATTGATGGAAAGTTGACTGGATGGGAACGTGTGATTGGAAAAGCTGCTCAAGCAACAGGGATGACTACAGCCTCGAGGTTGCCAAGCAAAGCTGATTCAAGAATTTGGGGGAGCTTCACAAAGAGTGAAGTGAGACTGGAGGGAGGGCATCAAGAGCCACCATTCTCAGACACATCCAGGAAATGGGCTACAAGTGTCACATAGTGAGTGTCAAGCCAGTTGTGAACCAGAGAATGTCAGAAGCGGCTTATCAAGGTCCCAGAGTGGAGGACGAGTGGAGAGGCACAGAATCCAATCTGCTCGAGGTCCAGTGTGACGTTTCCACAGTCAGGGATGATTTGGTGCCATGTTCACCTGCTGGTGTTGGTCCACTGTGTTTGATCAAGTTCAACATCAGCACATCCATCTACCAGGGGATTTTACAGCACTTCATGCTTCCCGCTGCTAACAAGCTTTATGGAGATGCTGATTTCCTTTTCCAGAAGGACTTTGTACCTGCCCACAGTGCCAAAACTACTAGGAGCTGGTTTGTTGACCGTGGTGTTACTGGACTTGATTGGTCCCATAGACAATCCCTTGTAGAGTCTCTATGGCAGGGGTGGGCATCGAGGGCCGAGACACTGCAGGTTTTCCATGCAACCATTCACCTCAGCAGGTGGGTTGCTGATGAGTTTCTCCTCTGAACATAAACACCTGGTTGTCAATGAAATCACCTGCTGAGACACCTGATCATTAATGAAATCACCTGCTGAGGTGACTGGTTGCACTGAAAACCTGCAGTGTCTCGGCCCTTTATGGCGCATGATTGCCCACCCCTGCTCTATGGTATTGAGGAAAATGACAGACAGCAGACTAAATCCAGACGAGCTGAAGGTCGATATCAAAGCTGCTTGGATTTTCAGAATAGCTTAGCAGGTCCACAGACTGATCGCTTCCACACTGATGCAGGAACTCATTCAAATGGAACCACAACCGAGAACCAAATGCAGAAATAAAGAAACTTTATAGAAAGTCAATATTTCTGTATTTTGCATGACCAGTCAAGTCAGTCAGGCAATGACAAAGTATCCAAACTTTGACTGGTCATGTATATCGTGTGTGTGTGTGTGTGTGTGTGTTAACTGAATGGAATATTGTAATATTTTGAGATGAGCATTTTCTTTTCTTTTTTTTTGGACCTCTAGGCCTTAATTATAAAAATGTACAAAAAAAATTGGTGGAAATGTTTGAGTTTATATGTCATCAGTCTAGAATATATAAAATTTTCACTTTCTGAAATAACTAAAAAAAAAAATGAACTTCTCCATGACATCATATTTTTTTAGATGCATCTCTAAAGATGATTGACAAGTTAATTTTGGAAAATATGTAAAATGTGGACGTCTGGATTGACAAACCTCTCCCAAAAAAATTTGACTTCTGCTGGCCGTTATATATACATATCTCATTTCAGAATTAGTTCATTGGCTCTTCAAACCCATGTGACTGATGTAAATAATCAGTGATGTAACATTAGAGGTTTTGGTGTATCGCTGAATAATTCTCTCAACATTTAATATTTGTTGCTGTGTAAAGCTTTGATCTGAATGTTACATCTCCAAAAATCTGTCATCGTCAATACGGGGGTGTCATGGTACACAGAAGTCACCATTCGGTTCATATGTGCGTTTAGACATCAGTTTGGTGCCGTATCCTTAATTTGAGCAACAGAAAGCTTGTTAACCACCAAAAATGTCCATCTGCTGCAAATCGTGAATTAGCCACAAAACTATGAATTGCAAAACATGAATGTTGAAAAATATCTCACGAAACATGAATGCACATTTCACAAAGGTGAATTTCTTCAACCTTTTTTCTTTTTTGTCTTGTGACTCCTTGAGAATATTTTGTGCCATTATAAATTAATTAACCACAAGAACAAGACAAAATACGTACATTTTCCAAAATACAGTGAGGAAAATATGTATTTGAACACCCTGCAATTTTGCAAGTTCTCCCACTTAGAAATCATGGAGGGGTCTGAAATTTTCATCTTAGGTGCATGTCCACTGTGAGAGACATAATCTAAAAAAAAAAAATCTGGAAATCACAATGTATGATTTTTTTAATAATTTATTTATATGTTGCTGCAAATAAGTATTTGAACACCTGTGAAAATCAATGTTAATATTTGGTACAGTAGCCTTTGTTTGCCATTACAGAGGTCAAACATTTCCTGTAGTTTTCACCAGGTTTTCACACACTACAGCAGGGATTTTGGTCCACTCCTCCATACAGATCTTCTCTAGATCAGCCAGGTTACTGGGCTGTCGCTGAGAAACACGGAGTTTGAGCTCCCTACAAAGATTTTCTATTGGGTTTAGGTCTGCAGACTGGCTAGGCCACTCCAGAACCTTGATATGCTTCTTACGGAGCCACTCCTTGGTTATCCTGGCTGTGTGCTTCGGGTCATTGCCATGTTGGAAGACCCATCCATGACCCATCTTCAATGCTCTAATTGAGGGAAGGAGGTTGTTCCTCAGAATCTCGCAATCCATGACCCTGGTCATCCTCTCCTTAATACAGTGCAGTCATCCTGTCCTATGTGCAGAAAAACACCCCCAAAGCATGATGCTTCCACCCCCATGCTTCACAGTAGGGACGGTGTTTTTGGGATGGTACTCAGCATTCTTCTTCCTCCAAACACGGTGAGTGGAATTAAAAGCAAAAAGTTCTATTTTGGTCTCATCTGACCACATAAATTTCTCCCATGACTCCTCTGGATCATCCAAATGGTCCTGGGCAAACTTAAGACGGGCCTGGACGTGTGCTGATTTAAGCAGGGGAACCTTCCGTGCCGTGCATGATTTTAACCCATGACGTCTTAGTGTATTACCCACAGTAACCTTGAACACAGTGGTGCCAGCTCTCTTCAGGTCATTGACCAGCTCCTCCCGTGCAGTTCTGGGCTGATTCCTCACCTTTATTAGGATCATTGATACACCACGATGTGTGGGATCTTGCATGGAGCCCCAGTCCGAGGGAAATTGACAGTCATGTTTAGCTTCTTCCATTTTCTAATAATTGCTCCAACAGTTGATCTTTTTTTCACCAAGCTGCTTGGAAATTGCCCCGTAGCCCTTTCCAGCCTTGTGGAGATCTACAATTTTGTCTCTGGTGTCTTTGGACAGCTCTTTGGTCTTAGCCATTTTAGTAGTTGGAGTCTTACTGATTGTGTGGGGTGGACAGGTGTCTTTATGCAGCTAAAGACCTCAAATAGGTGCTTCTAATTTGGAATAATAAGTGGAGTGGAGGTGGACTTTTTAGAGGCGGACTAACAGGTCTTTGAGGGCCAGAATTTCTGCTGATTGGCAGGTGTTCAAATACTTACTTCCAGCAGTAACATGCAATAAATTATATAAAAAAAAAATCATACATTGTGAATTCCAGATTTTTTTTTTTTTTTTTTTGATTATGTCTCTCACAGTGGACATGCACCTAAGATGAAAATTTCAGATCCCTCCATGATTTCTAAGTGGGAGAACTTGCAAAACCGCAGGGTGTTCAAATACGTATTTTCCTCACTGTATATTCAACTAATCAACAACTCATGCAATTCTCTTGATTTTAATATTTATTCTGCCACACCCGAGTAAGAAGAACATACATGACTTGGAAATGTTCATGTATCCATCCCCTGACTTATCTGAAGAAAACTGGTAAACCTGATTATTTACAGGTATTATACCAAAGCGTTCCATTACTTATACAACCCATCATCTTGGCTTTTATATCTTTTAATTAACTTGTATTAGGTTGTGGAGATTTGCTTTGAGTTTAAGGAAGACAATTTTATATTTTTTTTTAATATTGAGAAGCCTGATTTACTTTTTGTATTTGAAATGGCATAAACAAATCAAAATGTGTGAAATATCAAGCAGCCCAATACTTTTGGAGGGCACTGTTATTTATTTATTTATATATATATATATATATATATATATATATATATATATGTGCCTTATCACATGTGCGCTTAGAATCATAACTGATGATAAAGCAGGAGAAATATTTACATATTATGCCCCACTATAATGTATCCCACTGTAGCCAAGTGCTTGCTCACAGGGGGTCGTTTTGACCGTTGGGGTTTTTCCGTAATTATTGTATGGCTTTGCCTTACAATATAAAGCGCCTTGGGGCAACTGTTTGTTGTGATTTGGCGCTATATAAATAAAATTGATTTGATTTGATAATAGATTCATCAAATGCCCAGTTGTAAAGATGTAGCCGATATCTATTTAACTCAGAAATTGCTCTAAAAAAAAAAAAATCAGTAGTCAGCTGTTTGTCCCCAAAGTGATGAAATAACATTTAGAAAGTAGTATCACAGAAAATTTGAAACTATGAAACGTTACAACATGCGGAATCCTTTCAGTAGACAATTCATTGCAATTTTTCAATTCAGTCCTTTTGTTCAGATTGAATATGACTGTAAATGGATGGTGATACTGAAGGGAGCAGTCTGAAGCAGAGTTTATAAAGGACTACACCTAAAAAAAAAAAAAAAAGAAAAACATTATATACACTACACAGTACTTCAGTAAATAATAATAAGATAAATAATTTTATAGCTGTACAGGTAATGTGTATGAGATTTTTTTTCTTCTTTCTAAAACATATATTAGCTGTATATGTAACAACCCACAGGTCTTTTGGCTGAACCCAATGAATGATAATGTTCAATTAAACCAAATGGACAATTCTTTAAATACAGTCATATCAATGGTTTTAGGCATTATATTTATTGATTACATGACGTTATTTGAGTGCAATGTTTTCTATAAAGTGTATATTAGCTGTCATGTAATAATTGACATTTGCTGATAATGTTCAGTCAATAATCACACAAGAACTTTAGTTTCTGATTGACTGTTAAAAAAAAAAAAAAAAAAAAATTTAATCATTTAACCACATACAGCATCCAGGTACAGGTACTATCAAATATGAAAATAGTTAAGCTATCAAATTTACATAAATGTACAATTTGTGATGATTTATTTAATTAATTTAAAGCCTGATTTATGCAGCTGCAGCTCTGTAACTTTGTGTCATACAATGACGTGTGACAGTTTTAAAGTTCTCTGTCTTTGGATTATACTTTATTCTGGACTAATTTGACCCTCAACAATCTTTTCTTTCTGCAATCATCATCTCCAAGTCAAAGGTAAGCTGAACATTTTCCTCTTTTACCAACTTCGTGCTGTAAATGTGATGCAGACTTTTCTGAACCATTTATCAGCGTGTGCACTGTATAATGTGATGACAGACAAAGGATTGAAAGCAGAAAAGTGTCAAATCACAGCCTTTTCTGTCTGATTTAACAGGTGCACATCAGGCTGCAGGTCCGAGTCTGAACATGGTGTGAAAAAACTAAATGGTCGGACTTTTAATCACAGAAATGACTCTGGTCCCACTTTCCTCAAATCGGCGAGTGTCACAGCTGAACTTTAATTTGTACCTCTGTTACTGTGCACGTCCAGACTGCTCGGGGTTTTTAATGGAAACACATTGCGATCAGATGGGACATTTTATTTGATGTGAGCAAAAAAATCCGCTGTACAAAATCTGTTATATACGGTATTTATTACATGGAGAACAATACAAAAACTTTGGGACTTTTTTGTCCGGTGACTGTGAATATTTGGTTTATACGATGGCGGTTTAGGTGAGTTTTACTGAACATGGGACTGAACAATAAATTTACGTCTCAAAACTTTGATGATGAAGTCACTTCTATCCCACATGCTGACTTTATTTTCCCAAATTTTTCTTCTGTTCGGATCTGAAGGGAATCTGTACATCTTGAAGCCCTTGTGTCTATTTGTGCCTCCAAATGCACAACAACCCGGCATTTTCAGCAAATAAATAAAATAGCTGGATTTACATACAGACAAATTAACAGCCAACACTGTTTTGAACACAAGATGGCACCACGAGTCAGGTGAGCAATTTTTTTGCGACTCGTCATGTCACCACTCTCTCTAATAAAGGCACTCTATCTAGCAGGAGGTGGTAAAATCACAAGTCAGAATTTCAATACATCCACTTTGGAAATGATCCACAATATTAATACCAGCATTTTGGCATCAAAATTAATCCTGTATCTTGAAAATAAACCCCCACCCTTGAATGTAACAAAGTATGGTCTATTTTCAATTATCTGGCTATTCAGCTGTGTGTAAAGTTTGTCCATGCTCTTCAAAAACTTTATAAACACAATTCTTTCACAAAGGTTTTATTTCAGTCACACTGTGTGAATAACAGAACTTAACAGAAGTAGCTGACCCGTAAACTACTTAAACTGAAAAAAAATATATATAAAATGTGTGTGTCATGAGTGATATACACATTTTGTGACTTACATTTTCGGAGACCTGCGTTCACATTTTGAGGGATGTTTTGACTGCAGCAAAATTATAAGGTTTGCAGATATTAATGGTTTGTGGAAATTTTCATTAACAGTTTGCAGATAATTCACAATTTGCAGCAGATTGATGTTTTGGGGCTCAACAGAGCTGCTGTCAGACACTTCAGCATGTGAGACAAAGTGTAAACTTTTGTAATTAAACGTCGTCGGAATGACTTTAAGATGCAGAGCATTAAGTGTTTTGTTTTTGCGCCATGTTGTACCAGACCCCCTTCAGTATTTTTGTCCCTTTCGAGTTTGTTTGTGTTTTGTGCAAATGACAGCATCTGATAAAACTTCATTCAGTACAGATTTGAAATCACTGTAGGCAGTGTCCTTATACAGCAATACATCTCATCTGAGACATTTTGCATTAATTCATATAAAATGCCAACTTTTTCCATAAGTTGGTGGTGTTTTTTTCAGTGTAAACTTCAGTGTGCACTGATCTCGTCCTGGAACAGTGATCCTGTGGTGGTGCACTATCGCTTTTAGGGTCATATTCCTGGCTTGCTGTGTCCTTTATTCAACACACACACACAAACAGAGCAGGCTGAAGGTCTGGCCACGCCTCCTGCACAGAGCATGAAACTAAAGTGACACAGTCTGTGGACATGAGATTGAAATGTTAGTGGCTTATGGAAAGAAGTATGTATGTATTCTCATACTGTGCAGAGTTGTACTGTGCATTCTGCATCCAGTTCTGTGAACCGAACCGTCTGTCACGTGTGTACCGTACAGTTCAATATAAATACATGGATTGTGGCACCCCTAATTTTCTGTAGAAATTTATAGGTTATAATTTTTCGGGGTGTCGGTTTATTACCTGCTTCAGACTCTGTGAATCATGAAGTTACTTATTCTGTGTATTTGAAAGTGGTTCTTTTTGTTTCAGCATTAAAATTGAGGAAAGAGTTCAGTTAACATTTATTCATTCATTTTCTGAACCCACTTCTTCCAGCTAAGAGTCAGAGGGGGTGGAGCTTATCCCAGCGGTCCCTGGGTGAGAAGCGGAATTCACCGTGGATGGGACGCCAGTCTGTCAGAGGGACACACATAGACAGACTAACACACTCACCTATGGTCAGTTTAGAGTCACCACTTCACCTATTGGTCGACATTTATATTTAAATTTTTAAAAAATGATTAATGATGCATATTTATTATTATTTATGGGCTTTGGAAAATATTGATTCATTTTTAAAGTGCAGAGAAAATGTTCAAATTGCGTTTTAAGTTGTTTCTTGGATGAACTGTGGGTTTTTACCTGCTGAGACAGTCTGAGGTGACTCAAAATGCTGCAGCTAGAGTACTGACGGGGACTAGAAGGAGAGAGCATATCTCACCCATATTGGCCTCTCTTCATTGGCTTCCTGTTAATTCTAGAATAGAATTTAAAATTCTTCTTCTTACTTATAAGGTTTTGAATAATCAGGTCCCATCTTATCTTAGGGACCTCGTAGTACCATATTACCCCATTAGAGTGCTTCGCTCTCAGACTGCAGGCTTACTTGTAGTTCCTAGGGTTTGTAAGAGTAGAATGGGAGGCAGAGCCTTCAGCTTTCAGGCTCCTCTCCTGTGGAACCAGCTCCCAATTCAGATCAGGGAGACAGACACCCTCTCTACTTTTAAGATTAGGCTTAAAACTTTCCTTTTTGCTAAAGCTTATAGTTAGGGCTGGATCAGGTGACCCTGAACCATCCCTTAGTTATGCTGCTATAGACGTAGACTGCTGGGGGGTTCCCATGATGCACTGTTTCTTTTCTTTTTGCTCTGTATGCACCACTCTGCATTTAATCATTAGTGATCGATCTCTGCTCCCCTCCACAGCATGTCTTTTTCCTGGTTCTCTCCCTCAGCCCCAACCAGTCCCAGCAGAAGACTGCCCCTCCCTGAGCCTGGTTCTGCTGGAGGTTTCTTCCTGTTAAAAGGGAGTTTTTCCTTCCCACTGTAGCCAAGTGCTTGCTCACAGGGGGTCGTTTTGACCGTTGGGGTTTTACATAATTATTGTATGGCCTTGCCTTACAATATAAAGCGCCTTGGGGCAACTGTTTGTTGTGATTTGGCGCTATATAAAAAAAATTGATTGATTGATTGACTTGTTCTGAAAATGCTACATTTTGTGTGAAATGAAAAAATTATTGTTGACATGAAGTTTGCTGTTTCCATATAACCTACGTAATATGGCCGCTGCACTGATGACCTCAGCAGGTTGATCATAAGAGTTATGATGTTTTCTGGATGTTTCTGATTGTGTAATGCGGTTTGGAGTCAGAAGGTCGGACGCCCTGAGCAGCTACAGCTTCAGAAGACGACGTGAACAGCAACCAGTTCAGGAAGTTGAAAACAAAGACCGTTGAACTCAGAAACATGTTGGAGGTTCTCCTGTTGGGGGGCCGTGGCCCAACAGCAAACAATCACGAGAGGAGTTCTGCCAAAAAAAAACTGCAGGTCACATGAAGCTAAATACTAAGGTCTGGAAATGACTAAAAAGAGATTTTGGAAACATGCAGGCAATTTGGGGAAAAAAATAAAAGATGTGACCTTGAGTGCAGAAAATGTGAGGTAGGACCCAAAGCGTCAGCTCAAAGGCGAGTGAGACAATGGGCTGAGAAACAAGAAAGTCGTGAAGTTTGCAGTAAAACCTGTGACAGTCTGCAGCCATGAAGCAAAGAAGTCAGATTTTTTTCATGGTGGTCTAGACTTAAAGGGGTGGGTTTAGACCAAATCCTTGGTTCAAATCTCCATCAGACCTGAAAATCACGGAGAGCCTTTGCACAAGGTCCTTAGTCCCCAAGTTGCTCCTGCTGTGTGAAAGTGAGGTGTCATTGTAAAGTGCTTTCAGCTACTGGTGGAAAAGCACTGCTTAAATCCATTCATGGTGGACATCAAATTGACATTTTAAGCCACAAGAGGAAGCACAAATGTCAGAGTTACTGATAACTTTTTTTTTTCTTCATTCTTTATCTGTGACTGACTTTTGGGGGATGAACTGATTTTCAGTTGTCACATTAACATTAATAATAATGTTATATTATTATTATTGTTACTAAAAGATGATTTTGACCAAAGTGCACCATTTTTGGTGCACTTTGGTCCCCCAGACCCCCAACTCAGTATATCTATAACTTTCAAGCTCACCTCTCTTTTCGAAGAATTTGGTTAGCAGCTGCTTTCCCTCATTTAGTTTTCTTTCCCTGTCCTTTTTTCTCTTCTTTTTTCAAATCTGGACTTTGATTTTTGGGAAAGACATATTTTATTTCAGCCTAAACACCGGGGCTGCAACTAACGATTATTTTACTAATCAGTTCATCAGTCAATTATTTTTTTCAATCATTTTTGTGTTTTTTTTTTTAAACTTATATTTCTTTAAGTGAGTTATTATTAAAAGGCCTTTATCACACAACATCAATGTTTGACCTTGTAACAAAGTTATGTTATATTCTCGTCAAAAACATACCTGGAGCAGTGTTTTGTCTTATTTTACACATACATACGAGGTCTGTTAGAAAAGTATCCGACCTTATTATTTTTTTCAAAAACCATGTGGATTTGAATCACGTGTGATTACATCAGACATGCTTGAACCCTCGTGGGCATGCGAGACTTTTTTCACGCCTGTCGGTTACGTCATTCGCCTGTGGGCAGTCTTTGAGTGAGGAGTCGTCCACCCGCTCGTCGATTTTTTTCATTGTTTAGGAATGGCTCAGAGACTGCTGCTTTGTTTGATAAAAATTTGTTCAAAACCTGTAAGGCACAACTGAGTGGACACCATTCGATAAATTCAGCTGGTTTTTGGTAAAAAAATTTTAACGGCTGATGAGAGATTTTGGTCTGGTAGTGTCGCTTTAAGGACGGTCCACGGCGCCTGACGGCGATCTGCGCTTCGAGGCGGCAGCGTCTCGCCGTTTCAAGTTGAAAACTTCCACATTTCAGGCTCTGTTGACGCAGTAAGTCGTCAGAGAACAGAGAACTTTCAGAAGAAGTCGGCATGAGGAGTTTATTCGGACATTCCATTGTTAACGGTCATTTTGTAATGAAAGAACGTGCGGGCAGTCGCATGTCGGGCTGGACCCGACCGCAGGGGGTCGCGACAGGAAAAACACCTTTGCGCGTACGTCTTTCATTACAAAATCCTTAAACAGTGGAATGTCCCCATAAATTCCTCATGCCGGCCTCTTCTGAATCTTCTCTGTTCTCTCACGATGTCCTGGGTGAATTAAGCCTTAAATTAGGATGTTTTCAGCTCGAAACAGGCCGACGACGGCGCCTGGAAGCGCTGCAGGACGTCCCGCTCCGTGGGAAGTCCTTACACCGACAGAAACACCCCATAATCTCTCATCAGCCGTTAAACTTTTGACCGAAAACCAGCTTAATTTCTCGAATAGTGTCCACTCGGATATTCCTCACAAGTCTAGAAAAAATGTTGATAAAGCAACACGTACCGTCTCGAGCAGCGTGTGAAACAAAGGAATTCATCCGAGAGGGCGGGACCACATCTCACTCAAGGCCTGCCCACAGGGAAATGACGTCACTGACACACGTGAAAAAACTCACGCATGCGCACGAGGGTTCAAGCATGATTGGTGTAATCGCACGTCATTCAAATCCATATAGTTAAAAAAAAAAAGTAAAAGGGTCGGTTTATTATCTAATAGACCTCGTACATCACCGACACACCACGGAGAGATTTCCATCAGGTTTAGATGCCTACAGCAACTATCTCAACCACCAACAACATATTACAGCAAGAGTCCACAAAAGTATTTTAAAGGCCTGACAGAAGTGTAATATGTTATATTTAATAAGATATTTTCATGAAAAAAGACACAAATGTGCCTGTGTATCTGGAGCATCAAATCCAGAAGGAGTTGACTTTCATCCTTTGACATACTTATGTTTTGTTTGGTTCTTTGTTTGTTTGTTTTTTCATGAGGATTCAAGTAGTGAAAACAGCAAGGCAAGGTGATCGGACCAATATTTTTTGAGAAATAGGTTATTGTTTTGAATACAAGCCTGTTTATGTCGCACTTCTACAATAAGAGTCTGTATTTCAAAATAAAAGCATGTGAAGTTGCTGCAGACTGTGTTGTAATGGCACTATTTTATTGTGTAAGATTACCAGAGTTGTGGTGTGCCGGAAATAGATACAGCACTTCCTGTAGCTAACTTCATGTGTTATGTTCGACATAAAAAAAAAAGCCGATACACTTTATCAGTGATTGGACTCCTGACTTTGCATAACACTACATGGTGTCAGAAGACATTGAAAGATGGCGAAATTCCCACCTCCAGAGACTTTTGATTTTTCACGGCCGGAGCATTGGCCAGAGTGGCAGCAGTGATTTCAGCGCTACCGAACACCGACGAAGCTCAACTTAGAGGACAGGGACCTCCAGGTCTGTACACTGCTATGTTCACTCGGAAAAGAAGCAGAACAAGTGTATAAGATGTTCACCTTCAAGGAAGGGGAAGAAGAGGACGATTATGACATTGTCTTGGGGAAGCTTGACAACTATTTCGTGCCTAAACTGAACACAATTCATGAAAGAGCTCGTTTTCATCAGCGCACTCAAATGTCCGGAGAAACGGTGGAAGAATATATTTGCACACTGCGCGAGTTGGCAGACACGTGCTTTTGGCAACGTAAAAGAAGAAAACATACGTGACAGATTAGTCACAGGGATACAAGACAAAGAATTATCAGAGGAACTGCAACTGATGCCAGATCTAACACTCAGTAAAGTAATGGAGCTCACAGTCCGAGCAAGTGAAACAACACGTGAGTGAACAAGGTGCCTCAGTGACGTCAGCCATACAGAGACAAGCAAAGGGCCAGTGAAAGCCCCGTGAGCAAAGCACAGCATGCTGGAGTCAAGATTAAACAGTATCAAAAAGGGGAGTAAAGGTCCCAAATGCACTAGATGTGGAAGAATGCACCCGAGGCAAGATAACTGTCCAGCACGTAACGCAGAATGTAGGAGCTGTAAAAAGCTGGGACATTTTGCAGTCGTTTGTCGCTCCCGTGTGGTCAACGAGGTAACTGCACCCACACAACAAAATGAGAGCAATCCAACGTACTTTCTGGGAGGAATCACAGAAGTAGAAGATTCTACAAATGCATAGACTGTTAAGCTGCCAATACAAGGTACAAACATAACATTCAAGATTGATTCAGGGGCCGACACAAGTGTTATACCAGAACTTCAACCAGGACTCAGTGTTGCAGTGAAACTGGACAGCGAAAAGGGATGGATAAAGCCAGCTACTGTCCTGCAGCAGTGTGACTCCCCGAGGTCATACTTGTTTCAGATGGAGGGAGGAGTGCTGAGGAGAAATCGCAGACATCTGAGGCCCAGCCTCAGTGTACGTACTACACCGACAAGAGAGAGACTACAACAGTCTGAACGTGAGGGAGAGCCCTGCTCATCTCCTTGATCTCTGGATCCTGCACCTGAGCCACCTGATCCTGTGAAGAACAGTTTACCTGGAACACCTGTTCGTTAGTGGTAGAGTTGTAAAACTACCCAGTAGATATGCAGACTATGTGAAATAAAAAAAATAAAAAAAAAGTTACTGAGATATTGTTCCTTATGTTTACATTCATGGTTCAGTCTATGTGGTTTATTACTTTTATAAAAGGTATTACTGAGTTAAAATAAGATGTTGTAACGTTGTTACAATAATTTTGATTTGAAAAAAAAAGTGCACTCAAGATTTCAAAGTGTTAATATGTGTTAACCTACAGATGTCTTAAAAGGCTCAAAGAAAGGGTGATGTGTTGTAATGGCACTATTTTATTGTGTAAGATTACCAGAGTTGTGGTGCGCTGGAAATAGACACAGCACTTCCTGTAGCTAACTTCATGTGTTATGTTCGACATTAAAAAAGGGCTGATACACTTTATCAGTGATTGGACTCCTGACTTTGCATAACACTACACAGACCGGACAGAATTCATCAGTCTGTCCATCCTGGAACATCCCAGACAGCAGATTCAAATCTGGACATTTTCTGTTTGCATATGACGCCAAACCCAGAATTAACATGTTCACACTCTGGACAAAAACAGCAGAATTGGGTCCCAACAGTGTGTCACACAGCCTTCTCCCCCCCCCCCCCCCCCCCCCCCAAAAAAAAAAAAAAGAGTGAGATGATCTAATGTGAACATTGTCTCAGTACAAATATAAAACTTTGGTTATTTGTAATTTCTTTACATGGAATATTTTCCTGGTTAAGCAGCTTCAGAAAAGGTTATTGACAACAAAGTTAATTTTAGAAAATTGAACACAACTGAAACAGATTAAACCTTCAATAAAGACTTTCATAAAAGCCAAAACATTTCTGCTAATATATTAGTAACACAGAACATTGTCTGTCCTCACGTTCTGTAAATATTTCTCAGCAATAACAGTTGTTATCTTTATGCAATACACAGTTATCTGTTGGTCTTCATGGGATGCTGGGATTGCAGTCTGCTGCTAAGCTTGTTCACTGTATGTTATTACATAATAAAAAAGGATTTAAAAGTTGTGGCAATGGCAAAATAAAAAGGAGCTGTCATAACCTGTGAAGTTTCTGTGAAGGCTCTCAGTTGTCCAGGTGGTTTCCATAGTAGAGAAGAGCACCCCCAGGCCCCCCATAATCAATACTGTGTTTTTACTTGACAGTTTGAAGTCACAGTTTTCTTTGTTTCAGAGGGCTTCAAACCCATTAAAATTCACCAGAATATACAAAATTTGACTTGCTCTTTTAAAAAATTTCTGGGGGGGCACCTCCAGATCCTCCAGGATCAAGACTACACCCCGCCCCCCACCACCCTTTCATGTACCTTTAAGTTCAGGTTTTGCATTCTTTTTATGCTTTGTCTCTCTCCTTAGAGGCTCTTTAGAATAGATTTGTATGCTGTATAATGTCTTTATTTATTGAGGATAAAACAGTGTGTGCCCCCCACTACACCACATTTTGGGGAATTGCTGGCATTGATTTTTGCCAGGAAAAAATTTCAGTCAGATGAAAATTTATTGCTTTAACCCATGCAGTAAAATCACCAGTGTCTAACTAACACTGCCAGTGCACATGTGGTCCCACTCTGGCCAGAGTAGGACCACATGTACACTGGCAGTGTTAGTTTAACACCGGTGATTTTACTGTGTAATTTCTTAGTATCTTTGTCATTTTCCTTTTTTTTTCTTAACTTTTTTTAATAATATAATTTAAAAAGTAATATGTGTGGTTTAAGGAAAAACTCAAGGAGTTGTTCACTGGATCCCGTGATGAAAATCAAGCCCTAAGTTATGTGTCAAGGTGATTTCCAGTGACAGTAAAGGATATTGTCAGCATTTGCCCACAGGAGTTGTTGGGACAGTATTCCATGGTTGACAGATGATGTAAGTGTTGACAAAAATTCTGTGAAATTAAGTAATAAGTGAGTGAACTGAACTGTAATGACAGTTAATACCTTATTAAGTATACATGTTCTCCCTTATACTTAGCATTTTATTTATTTATTTATTTTTTACCCACTGTATTGTTTTGCAGGCAGTTAACTACCAAGTTGCCCAGCTGGCACAAGAAAACATGGTAATGTTCCTCCATTTATTATTGTTTGTTCCCTTATCAACATTTGCTGCTATTAATACTACATTTCATGTTATAGTGTGGTTCTTTGGGTGACTATGATTTCATTTTGTGGCACAGAGAATGGGCAAATAATGGAGCTGTCAGTGACAAGGTCGTCAAATGCATCCCTGTAGGTCCTTTTTTAAACTTTGTTGTTTTTTTTTTCTTTTCAATATATAAGACAATGTAGATATTTCTTAAAAATATATGGGTGATTCTTTAACTACGGGCACTATTGGCCTTGTAAATGTAATTTCCACCACACCATTGCCTTACAATATAAAGCGCCTTGGGGCAACTGTTTGTTTTATTCATTTTTGGTCTCATGGTAGCAGGGCTGGTACTTTTTGGCTTACGTGCTGCCCTGATCTACCGGAAAATTGGCAAGACGGCGGCATCAAGAACCACGGTCCCTCGCATGTCCGTCATGATTAACAAGGTTGGCAAGGCAGTGCATTCTCAGACTGCGATGACGCTTGAACTCAGACGCAAATTGGATGACATCTTGGAGTAGATGCGTGCCTTGCAGATGATGAAGATTTCGGAGGCCGGGAAATATTCTTAATTCATAATTGGGATTTGGTTGTTCAAGTGAAGCTGTAAAAAGTGTTTTTCACTGCTCAAACCACAACACGGCAGGCTTATCAGCCTGAAGGACAAATTGCCCTGCTGTTTTCCCCCAGAGGAATGTCTTCGGCCTTGGTGAACATTTGGCTGTTTCTTATCTCAGCTTACAGACAATAAACTGTTTCACAGGACTGAAGCATGCTCCACTCCCTCTCCCCACCCCCCTCCTACCCCCCATCACACACACCCCACTCCGGCTTCTGCTCACGTCATCCCTTCCCTTCTGTGGGGGTGGCGCGGTTTTAGCTGTGGCAGGTCACCCCCCCCCCCCCCCCCAAGCTGACGGTGGCACGACTCAGGGTTGCTGCGAGGCCTTCACCCACTTGCCTCAATTCGGATAACGGACTTCTTCACTTAATATTTAAAAAAAAAAAACACACACCATAAAAAACACAGCATTTTACATTGAATCCCTCCTATCAAGCAGGTAATACAAATATGATCCTTTTTTTTTTTTTTAAGGTTGGTGGACTGGGTCCCTGCGTGTGTTTTTTTTTATCTCTGCAATTCAGCAGATGCATTTCAGTTGGAGGTTGAGCATGCAGCCTCACAGTCAGTTTTTTTTTTTATTATTATTATTATTATTTTATTTAAGTCACCGTGTTTGTGAAGCGTTGTGTGTTGCCCAAAAAAGGCAAAAATTAAAAAGTGAAAGACTCAGTGTGAGTCAACAAAACACAGAAGAAAGAGTGGATTTTTGCTGAGAGGATCTTTCAGAAACTGTCGGTGTAGCTGTGACTCACCCTGGGCTGAGAGAGAGAGCAGCAGCGGGTCAACAGTCACTCCCCATGTCGCACGGACTGTGTGTTTTTCAAAAATTGCGCTTTAAATAATCTATTTCAGATGATGAGTATGGACCGTGTTTCTCTTAAAAGGCTTAATTTTACTCTGTCTATCATGCTGGAAAGCAGTAGCTTTAAGCGCTAATTTGATTAGCATTTACACGGCTTATGGGCGTGCCCTAGTCTTCTTCTGTATTTTTTCTGGGGACGTTACAGCGCCACACACAGGCCTGGCATATGTACTACAATGTTAAATGAAGCTTTGAGGCACAAAATTTGCCTCGAACATTTTTTGTAATCGAATTATTCAAGTTACTTGACTAATTGTTTCAGCCCTAATCAATAGTATCAAATGGGTTCTGTAAGTCAAAAAAAAGAAAGACCCTACGGTGTACCGTTTGGTTTCAATTGCATTTGTGATGTGTTCCACAAAATCAATTACTGCTAGTGAAGTGGTACGATTTTTTTTTAAATCCATATTGCTGGTCATTTAGTATGTGATGTTTGGATATAAAATCATCCAACCTCTTAGTAAATACTTTTTCCAGAATTTTTGAATATTGAGGTAATAGTGAGATTGGCCTGTAGATTGAAAAAACGTGTTTGTCACCGGATTTGAACAGTGGTACCACTTTAGCTTTTTTTCATTTTGGAAGGAAACCTGACAGTCAATAATGACAAGTTACAGATGTAAGTTAAAGCTTTAATGACACAATCAATTATATTTTTTATCAAAGACATAACAAAATGATTGTGGTCAGTAGATTTTTTTTGTTGTTTTAGTTGATGTACTATGATAATTATTTCATATTCATCAGTTTCTCTCAGAAATCATCAATCTGAAAGGTTGGTCCTCATTGTCCTGTTTTCCCCAGAGATCACATTAGAAGGGACAAATGCATTTGCTAAGTTTTTCCCCACATTGGCAAAACAATCATTAAAATGATCTACTATAACTTTATTTTCTTTAACCACTGTATCAGTATTTGAGTAAAAATATGTTGGATAGTTTTGGACAACTTTTTTTTATTTTTGATTATTTCATTTAAGAGCTTCCATGTGTCTTTGATGTTTGATTTTTTTTTTTCAACAAATTACTGTAATACTGCCTTTTGCAAGATCGCACAATATTGGTCAACTTGTTTTTATATGTCTTGTATTTACTCTCAGTATCAATTTTTCTACATTTTAAAAATTGCTTGTACAATTTTTTTTTTCTTTTTACATGCATTCAGCAGTCCGTTAGTGATCCAGGGTTTGTCAGTATTTCGCTTGTGTGCAACATTTGATATCAGTGGACAATGTTTATCATACAACTTGACTGGTCAGTGTCTTCAGTATAGATGCCACGCCAATCTTCGTGTGATAAATCCATTCTAAGATTGGCCATAGATTCCTTAGTTATTTTTCTTTTGAAATTTGGAGTGTCAATATGATCAACTTTATCGACTAAAGAATTGTAATCAAAATGCTGCAGCTAGAGTACTGACGGGGACTAGAAGGAGAGAGCATATCTCACCCATATTGGCCTCTCTTCATTGGCTTCCTGTTAATTCTAGAATAGAATTTAAAATTCTTCTTCTTACTTATAAGGTTTTGAATAATCAGGTCCCATCTTATCTTAGGGACCTCGTAGTACCATATCACCCCAATAGAGCGCTTCGCTCTCAGACTGCAGGCTTACTTGTAGTTCCTAGGGTTTGTAAGAGTAGAATGGGAGGCAGAGCCTTCAGCTTTCAGGCTCCTCTCCTGTGGAACCAGCTCCCAATTCAGATCAGGGAGACAGACACCCTCTCTACTTTTAAGATTAGGCTTAAAACTTTCCTTTTTGCTAAAGCTTATAGTTAGGGCTGGATCAGGTGACCCTGAACCATCCCTTAGTTATGCTGCTATAGACGTAGACTGCTGGGGGGTTCCCATGATGCACTGTTTCTTTCTCTTTTTGCTCTGTATGCACCACTCTGCATTTAATCATTAGTGATCGATCTCTGCTCCCCTCCACAGCATGTCTTTTTCCTGGTTCTCTCCCTCAGCCCCAACCAGTCCCAGCAGAAGACTGCCCCTCCCTGAGCCTGGTTCTGCTGGAGGTTTCCTCCTGTTAAAAGGGAGTTTTTCCTTCCCACTGTCACCAAGTGCTTGCTCACAGGGGGTCGTTTTGACCGTTGGGGTTTTTCCGTAATTATTGTATGGCCTTGCCTTACAATATAAAGCGCCTTGGGGCAACTGTTTGTTGTGATTTGGTGCTATATAAATAAAATTGATTTGATTTGATTTTATTTATGTCTGTTTTCTTCTTTGCACTTTGTGGACAGTCCCTGCACACTCATGCTGTTTGTCCAGTTCAGAGGACAGTTTGTTTTAATGAAAATGAAACTGGAGCTTGCTGTTGACCTTCCAGAGCAGGGGCGCACAACCTTTTTTGAACCGAGATCTACTTTTAAAGTTGACAGTGTATCGAGATCTACCAAGCCATATTGAAAGCCATAGCATAGCCGCAATTTATTATGCACCAATACAATAACAATTTTCTGGCACAAATATGAAGTTTTAACAGTAATAATACATTATTGCAGTAAATGTGCGTAATGCAAACAATAAGCAAAAGTAGGGCTAGGACCGCCTGTAACAACACAACAAACAACTCAAATAATACAATCCTTAATTCAAGTTGTTCCCTACCTTAGTGGGACTTCTGGCACTGAGAGGAGGCAGCTGGTCTCTCGTAATCCGGACAGTAGGAGGTGACTGCAGCCGTAAGCAGGCCGCGAGGTGGGCATCTGTCATGGTGGATCTGTATTTTGATTTGGTGATTTTCATGTGTGAAAAGGCAGATTCACACAGATAAGTTGATCCAAAAAGTGAGTCAAATTCTATGCAGTTTGTCTGAGGTTGGGGTATTTCTCTTTCTGCATGAGATTCCAAAATTGGACGTTTAAGCCAGGTGTTGGTCTGGATTTCATCTCATTAGTCATTTTTCAGTGTGAGGGTCTCATTCTCAACAGCACAGTTATCCAGGTTGAAGAGTGATTCTGTTTTGGATGTTATACAGTCACGTTTGCATTGCAGATAAGGCCGATGGATTTGCCATTTGAATAAATGAAAAAATAATCTTCCTCCCACTCTGGATGAAAATGATAAGTTTTGGATCTTTTTGCCTCCGCCATCGTATGCTCGCCTCACTCTCCACTGTAGCTCCTCACAACCTCTTGACCCTGCGCATGCGCAGATGAACCATGGGAGATTTAACCCTCATGCAATCGACTGGAAACCAGCCCGAGATCAACCAGTGGAGGTGGATTGGTTGTCTGCCTGGGTGGTTGCCAACCAGGATCCAAGGCAGTTCCATGATATGTGGTTGTGATGACATGCCACGGTAGTATGCGCCGGGCAGCAGCACCTGGATCATCCTCCCAGAACTGACCCGAGTCATTTTTCCAAGGAGAGTTTCTAAAAGAATGATGATTCCATTGACTTTTCTGGCCTTGATTTCCCATGATGCTTCACTGTTAGTGAAGCACAGACACTTCTCTTTTGCATTTCTGAAAAGTATCACAGTTGAAGGTCACGAGGGAACTTTGATCACGAGGCTTTGCACCTGATGTCATCAGATGTCTGTTCTGCTGTTTTGGAGTTCAAACAAATATTCCAGAATAGATCTGAACGTTCCTGGAATTTTTTTTTCTTCATGTGGTTTGTGCACTGTTGTTGAAATAATACAAAACTTTGAAACAACTTCATTGGCTAATTTCAGTCTTCACGTTTAAAAATTTAGTTTCAAGAAATTGTTTCTAGACAACAAAGTGAAAATGAAGGAAAATATAAAATAAATGTCTTTTTGTATTGTTGTGAAATCACAACTACAATTCCCATAATGCATTGCTGTGATGATATTTTGCTAAATACATTTTCATATAATGTGTGTTTGTTTGTCCTGCAGATGTTCAGCAGCTGTTGGTGCTTAAAGAAGAGGTTCCTCCTGATCTGTTGAACTCAGATTTGGACCAGCAAGAACCAGATGCCCTGGAATTTCAAGAGGAAGAGGAGGAACTCTGCACCCTCCAGGAGGGAGAACAGCGTCACCTACTGGACGAGAACGATGTCATCAAGTTCACACTGACCCGTGTCCCTGTGAAAAGTGAAGATGATGAAGAGAAAAGCCAGCTGTCGCAGCTTCGAGTCCAAAGTGATCAGAGAAGGGGACCCACATGAACACATGAAAACTGAACCTGATGGAGAAGAGGACTGTGGAGAACCAGTACCAGACACAAACTCCAGTTCAGATGCAGATGATGTGGCTTCAGACTCTTCTGAACATGACACTGAGCACAGTGATGAGTGGAGGGAGACCAGAGAGCCTCAGTCCGCATCAGACTCTCCAAAAAACAATGAAGCCACTGTAAGTAATGAGAGACATCATGTGGATGAGAAACAATTTATCTGCTCCAGTTATGGTAAAAGATTTGAATGCCAGAGGAAGTTGACGAGACACATAAAACCCATCAAGTACAGAAGCCATTGAGCTGGTCTGAATGCAGCAAAACATTTGGATCCAAGAGCCATCTGAAGGAACATATGAGAAGTCATACAGAGGAGAAACCGTTTCGATGCCTTGAGTGCAGCAAAACATTTAAACACAACAGTAGCCTGATGGACCACATCACAATTCATAAAGAACAAAAACCGTTTAGATGCCACAAGTGCGAGAAAAGGTTTAGTCGCAGGAGCAACCTGATTAATCACTCCAGGATTCACAGTGAACATAAACAGTTCAGCTGCTCCGACTTCGGCAGAAGATCCATTCACAAGGGTAGTCTGAAGGACCACATCCGAATTCATACAGGGGAGAAACCATATGAGTGCTCTGAATGTAGAAAAACCTTTAGATACAAGAAAAATCTCAAGGACCACATCCGAGTTCATACAGGGGAGAAACCATTAGGATGCTCTGAATGTAGAAAAACTTTGAGATACAAGAAAAATCTCAAGGACCACATCCGAGTTCATACAGGGGAGAAACCATTTAAGTGCTCTGCATGTAGAAAAACCTTTAGATACAAGAAAAATCTCAAGGACCACATCCGAGTTCATACAGGGGAGAAACCATTTAAGTGCTCTGCATGTAGAAAAACCTTTAGATACAAGAAAAATCCATTTAAGTGCTCTGCATGTAGAAAAACCTTTAGATACAAGAAAAATCTCAAGGACCACATCCAAGTTCATACAGGGGAGAAACCATTTAAGTGCTCTGCATGTAGAAAAACCTTTAGATACACGAAAAATCTCAAGAACCACATCCGAGTTCATACAGGGGAGAAACCATTTAAGTGCTCTGCATGTAGAAAAACCTTTAGATACAAGAAAAATCTCAAGGACTACAGCAGAATTCATTCAGGAGAAAAACCATTAGGATGCTTGAAGTGTTATAAACGATTTTTGCTACAAGGGTCATCTGAATAATCACATGAGAATTCATCAAAACCTGAAACCATTTATGTGCTCTAAATGTGGCAAAACGTACACATACAAGCACTGTCTGAAGGTCCACTTGATGAGTCACAATGAACGGAGGCAGTTCACATGCTCCGAGCGTGACAAAACCTTTAAATACAAGATCAGCCTGAAGAGACACACCAGACTTCACGCGGGGAAGCAGCGTTCCGCGTGCGCAGCCTGTGGCAAAGAGTTCACAGAGGAGTCGACGTTAATGAGCCACATGAGGTGTCACATGGAAGAGAAACTGTTCAACTGCTTAGTTTGTAAGAAACATTTTAAGCTCAGAGGAGACATTGTGAGACAAAAAAAACATTCTGGTGCTGCATCTGTGGGAGTGGATACACCAGAAAAGCAAACTTAAACATAAGTGTGTTCAGGCGGCAGGCTCGGCTGCTGATCCATCGCTCTCCGTCTCTGCTCATGTGGTGAACGTGTGAAGCACATCAGAGCTCTCAAAGTGTGTCGAAGGCTTAGTTTGCGTGTGTGATGTCACTCATTTTAACTCCTCCCCCTCATCAAAGTGTGCGGCTGAAGGGTCTTTTCCAAGGACACCTGGAATTGATCCCCAGTTTTAAGGTTGGTAGTTGAACTTCTGTCCCACAGAGCCACCCGCTGTGCTGTCAGTTGTTAGGTTCTTACTTTATAGTAAATAATGTTAATTTGATCATGTTTTTGTCATCCCTTTTTTTGACTGTGATGTCATCACTGTCAGAGGATGTGCACTTTGGCAGGGAGGCTGTGAAAGAACGCAGGCTCTGTACTTGAAAATAATTTATGATAAAATGCTGTTTGTATGTGTAGGATGATTTCAGTATTCAGTAACATTTTCTTCACGTAATATATGAGGAAAAATAAATGTCATGAATTTCATGAATTCCTGTTCCTTGTTTTTGTGTGTTTGCACGTAACAGATTTACAGTCACCATAAAACCAACAGGAACTCAAATCACTGAGTGAATTTGGAATCATTGTGATGATCTAAGTGATGATCTCACTGTCTATTTGTTTACACCTTTAATAAAATTACATATCAGACTTTTGTATTTAGAATTTTCTGAATAAACAACAGTTCCTTTATCACTAAATAAGGATGTAACAGGAAAATTGAAAATTAATGCCACTTCTTTTGTCAATGTGCTTGAGAAATTATTATGGTGGCCATTAGGTGGCGCTGTGGGAAGCCGTCAGCCACCAGCATCTTCAGAATGGGTCTCATTGAAGATGTTTAATGTTTACTGCCATAGACATTATATATGTAGACACCTCATGACTTGCTGCAACGTAATCCAGCGTCACTGCCATATTGGATGGGTCTCTAAACAATAGGTTCACACCAGAGTCAATGGAGAGTGAGCAAATATGCTGGTATTTTGTGCTGCTTACAGTTGCAATAACAGGCGCAGTATAGAAATCAGATTGCGTGGGATTACCTTTCACAAGTAAGATTGAACAATAATTTTGGTTATTTTACCACTTGTAATATTATGTCATCATAACAAAGAGTACTTGCATGTAACATTATTACAACAGGAGCTGGTCTTCTCTCTCATTAACTGTGTTTCCATCCAACTACTATCGCAACTCTTAAGTGAATTTTTGTTAATGAGGCCAAAGGAAGAGTGCATTGGCGCGTATTTCCATCCACTTGTTATGCACTTTTGTTTCAAATTTTCCAATTTGGAAATGAGAATCATCATTTCATGCTTCAGTCATTTGTGGCGTCTGTATTTCACAAAGTAAAGCTGCACCACATCGTAAACTTAACTCCGCTGGAGTTACAGAGTGCCAGCACACACAAGAAGCTGTGCAAAACACAGTTCTTTTTCAAGGCTTTTAGCTCCCCAGCCCCCGTTACAAACCTAACAAGGTAATTTAAGACCCTGGAATGACCTGGAACTTTCTTTTCCTGGCCTTGGAAAAAAATGTTCATCTTTGTAACAAGACCTGGTGAGCGAAGCAGAGGAAATTAAAGTGATGTCCCCTGTGTGTGTGTGTGTGTGTGTGTGTGTGTGTGTGTGTGTGTGTGTGTGTGTGTGTGTGTGTGTGTGTGTGTGTGTGTGTGTGTGAGAGAGAGAGAGAGAAATAAATTCAAATGAACAATCCAAACTTGTTTCTTTACTAAATTATAAAATTAATTAATTTATACATTTATCCATATGCCATAGCATATGTCTTTGTTAAAGAGCATAAGACAAAGTCTTGCAGCAGGAAAGTAAGTATTTTTAATGTGTGACAGCATCCTGTATCGTAACTGAATCTGCTGTTTCTAACAAGCCAAACCGTGGGAAGGTCGGGTAAGAATTTGGGGAGTTAGGGATTGTTGTAGTTGGGGATTCACCTTCCTCAGTACAAATAAATGCATTGAGGGCGCAATAGGGACCCATCCAAGATGGCGGCCGCGCTGATTGTTAGCTCTAACGTCAGTGGCAGATCATGAGGCGTCTACGTATATAATGTCTATGGTTTATCAGGGTCCTATTACTCTGTTGTACTCGAGCTGAGTTTTGTTTTATTTTAATGAATAAATGTATTTATCTTTGAGGCACAAAAAGTTACTGGGCTGCCTAAACCAGGAGGAGTTAAAATGTGAAGGTTACAAAGTTGGTGGAGAACAATTCCACCAATTGACATACAAAAAAATAAGCAATATGCAAGAAGATGGTGGAAACAGCCTCAGTACATTTCAGTTTTATTCAGGAGACAATGGTTCAAAGAAGACACGAGTGCACGACAGGAAAGACAAAAGTAGAACAAAACAAAAGCCGTTGTCCCATAAAATTAAAAATATGGGAGGATGAAAAGTGATTGACCTGTAACATACATCCAAATCATGGTCACAGCAGTGGAGTAAAAGGTAGTTATTAATGATGTGGAAAGACTGAGGTGTAACTGCATGTGATGCGCCTGTGTGATGAGCGCAGTCCACTTCATTTGTCTTTGATAGGACTTTTATTCCACACGTTTTAGTGGTGGTGTGGGGGGAGGGGGGGCTTGACTTTGCTCATTAGTTTGGACTTTTGTATGTGTTGGGGTGGGGGTTACACATGCACAAAGGTGCAATTTAGAACTAGAAATTGGGGGAGACAAAGTGCGAGGCCCTCAGGGCCGAAGGTCATAGGCCGGGGGTCTGGGGGCTGCTTTAGGCTCCCTTGAAGCCAACGGTTTCTAGATAAGCTCAGATGCATTCTGAGCATCCAGAACAGTCATTTTAATGTCTTGAGAAGAACATAAAGTGGACACCATTTGACTTCTACAATTTGAAACTGTGGATATAAGTACTTTATTCTGAGAATAGCCAGCATTGATTTTATTCACATCCTGGTGTAAATAAGGTATCACCACATGTGTAGAACTCAAAAAGAATGATAGGTTGAGTTTTCATTAAAAAAAACAAACTGCAATGTGGTAAAATGTATTCAGAAATATGAAAGAACAGGCTCAAGATTTGTTTTTGCATAAGTTTGAAAAAACAACAGTTGATAAGTTGAGGATAAATTACTTATGAATATAATTTTCAAAGTGGCACTAATGACAACACTCATACTGAACATAATTTCGCTTGCATAGACTGATTATGGAGATCAAGCAATAATTGCAGATGGGCTTTCTGAGGTCCCAGATAGCTTTTCTGATTTCCTTTTCTAAGTTTCAGAGTTTAGTAAATTAACATATGGTCCATTGATACTTATGTGTAGACACTAGTCCCTAGAGGCAAATATTTTTGGTTTCAAATCTGGACAAATGCAGTCCCAGAAAATTCCAAATGTGACAAACAAGAAACAGGTGTTGGAAACAAGTCAATGCTGCTAAAAATACAAACTTACAGAAACAAAGATACTATTCTGACATGGTTTGCACATAAGACTGACATAGCATGTTTCAAGTACACACATGTCAGAAGGTGGGGGGGTGGACATACCATATTCTGTCCCCCCTGGTTGAAAAGGTGGGGGGGCATGTCCCCCCATCCCCCACCAAATTGCGCCATGCATGCACATGCACACATGCTTCTCCACACACCCCAGTGGGATACAAAACAGCTGTCACCTGGCTGTGAACAGCAGGGAAACAACTTCACTGCCACGTCATGTCACAGAAAACAAAACCGACCTAGAACCCAGTCTGACTACAATACAGATTTACAAAGAAAAAGTGATCTAAGTTGCATTTCAAACCACCTACAAATGAGGCTGGAAAAAATTGGTATCATGTGATTTTTAATTATTCAGACATGCAGTAAAGGATCAGATTCAAATCAGATCATGTATGTGTCACCAATCGGGGTCCTTTTATCACCAAGCACAACGCCTAAGAAACAGCCCAAGCCAATGTTGGAAAAATTAAGAGGTTTATTCACAATTAAAATAAATAAATATTCGGCTAAAACTAGGAAAAGTCAATATAAAATATCCGGATCCGTTAGAAATAAAAAGAAAAAACCCAAAGCCTCAATCAAAACATAAATAAAATCACGAAGCTCTTGCCCTTTTTTTTTTTTTTGAAAAAAAAAAAAAAGACTGCATAGAGCTTGGTGGGACAGTGGGGAGCTGAAAAATTATCCCTCCTTTTCTTGACAATACTCCACAACGTCCGAGTGGTCCCGGGGCTCAGGTCAGACCTCCACTATTCTCCGCGGGCGCTGCGTCTCCTGCACCTCCGGCCGCGGTCCGCGTCTCTCCTCCTCTGTACCTCCACACACAGCCAGCTGCACAGATCAGAAGGAAGGGCTGAGGGCCACACACACAATCTGAAACAGGTGCGCACGCACACACAAGCAGTCTGGGACACGTCCCTTTTACTTAACCATATAGCGAGCGTTGTGCGCGCGTCCTCCATTCGACCCCCTGCGCCTCCGGCCGCAGTCCGCGTCTCTCCTTCCCCACGCTTCCACACCCAGCAAGTGTTTAGCGGGCGTTGTACGTGTCTCTCTCCGTCTTGTCTCTCCACCTGGCGTCCGTGTCCGCACCTGCGCCAGGCTTCCTCTCGTGTACGCCTCCTGCCCACACCCACACTCTCTGCGCTTTTAACCCAGTCTGTGGGCCACATTGGACAATGGCAGAAGTTCATGGAGCAATGAGAGTGGAGCCCAATTACTAACACACCTACACTTCATTCAGAAAATCAAGGCATGCAAAAAAAACCAAAACACAGCAATGACATGATAAAAAGAAAAAGAAAAAAAAAAGCACGGCAAAACACAACACAACTACACATGCAACCGACACAGCAAAAATAGAGAAAAAAAGGGGGGGAAAAACAAGGCCCCTGTGACATATAAGAGGGCTGTCAATAAAGTAACGGTCCTTTTAATTTTTTTCAAAAACTATATGGATTTCATTCATATGTTTTTACGTCAGACATGCTTGAACCCTCGTGCGCATGCGTGAGTTTTTCCACGCCTGTCGGTGACGTCATTCGCCTGTGAGCACTCCTTGTGGGAGGAGTCGTCCAGCCCCTCGTCGGAATTCCTTTGTCTGAGAAGTTGCTGAGAGACTGGCGCTTTGTTTGATCAAAATTTTTTCTAAACCTGTGAGACATATCGAAGTGGACACGGTTCGAAAAATTAAGCTGGTTTTCAGTGAAAATTTTAACAGCTGATGAGAGATTTTGAGGTGATTCTGTCGCTTTAAGGACTTTTCACGGTGCGAGACGTCGCTCAGCGCTCCCAGGCGCCGTCGTCAGCCTGTTCAAGCTGAAAACCTCCACATTTCAGGCTCTATTGATCCAGGACGTCGTGAGAGAACAGAGAAGTTTCAGAAGAAGTCGGTTTCAGCATTTTATCTGGATATTCCACTGTTAAAGGAGATTTTTTTAATGAAAGACGTGCGGACGGATCCGCGCGTCGGGACGCAGCCGACGCGGTGCGGCGGCACAGGAAAAACACCTCCGTGTTGATAACCATTTGTAAAATCCAGGCGGCTTTTGATGGCTTTCAGTGGAGTGAGTATATGAGAAATTGTTTAACAGGCAGGACATGTTCCAACTTGTCCTTAAGGCTTTCAACAGAGGTGTTTTTCCTGTGGCGGAGCGTCGCGTTGGCTGTGTCCCGACGCGCGGACCCGTCCGCACGTCTTTCATTAAAAAACATATGAATGAAATCCATATAGTTTTTGAAAAAAATAAAAAGGACCGTTACTTTATTGACAGACCTCGTACATCATGTAAGTCAGATTTTTACTGGCAGTCTACACAGAATCTGCTCACGAGCCACATCACCACTTCCACCCTCAAACACACGTATGGTGCGTCAGATGGGACTTCCTCTTGTATCCTTTCCCACAAATACTGCACCTGAATGTTTTTTTCTTCCGTGTAGACTTTCAGGTGCTTTTTGTGAAAAACCTTTGTGACAAACTGCACATAAAAGGTTTCTCTCCTCTGTGGACTCTCATGAGTCTCTCAGCTTGTACTTTCTCCCTAAACGATCTCTTACAGACTGAACAGCTGAAAGGTTTCTCTCCTGAATGACATCTGATGTGGCTCATTAATTCTGACCTGCAACTGAACATTTTAATGCAAACTGAGCAGCAGTATGGTCTCTCTCTTATTTTATTTCTCTTAGTTTTTTTTTTTTTTACAGAGTGCAGTGAGCCCTAAACACTGGGTCTACAGTTGCATCCTAATCATTACTGGCATTGTAACCGAGGGCTCTCTTCAAGATGGCAATCGTTCCCTTAACTGCAGATATCTGCACCTCATGGGCACTTGGGTGACCATGGATTGCCTCGAGGTATTTCTTCAGGTTCTTCTTCATAAGCCCAGATGACAATATCAGGTTTTACTGCACCTCCTTCGATATGTAAGATATGTATGTGGATAGACCTTACTTGTGTGAAGTGCCTTGAGGCAACTCTGTTGTGATTTGGCGCTATATAAATGAAATTAAATTCATTCATTCATTCATTCATCTTCTACCGCTTAGTCCAATTAAGGGTCGCGGGCAACGCAAACTGGTTTATGGCTGTGAGCTTGTTCTTTGGTGTCAATTCTGATTTACAGATCTTCTTTAAGTAGTTTAGGTATTCTTGTGTTACTTTCTCTCTCTCTCTCTCATTTTTTATCCTCTATTGTAGTATTTTCTTCAGTTCCCAAGTACAGTATTTGTACGTGGAATCCTCAGCCAGATCTTCAATGGTGCTCCGCTCATTTTCTGTGACCTCCTTCTTACCACCTCTGATTGTACATTTAGAGCTTTTATCCAGCCCAAATTCCATACCAGTTTCTTTAGAAAACCCATGAACCGCCTCCACTAGTCTCCTGAGTCCCCTCTCTGAATCTGCAAATATCTTCAAGCCATCCATGAATAGAAGGTGGCTCATCACCTGCCTATGTTTTCTTCCTCTACCTCCACCCAAATCATACCCGATGTCATATTCCTTAAGAATCTTACTTAGTGGGTCAATGCTAAGACAAAATAGAAGTGGAGAGAGACTGTCTCCCTGGAATATCCCTCTCTGCACTTTTATGTCTGGGATTATTATTTGTCCTTCTATATAATTTAAGGTGATGGTGGTGTTCCATCTACTCACCTGTGTCTTCATAAAAGATCTTATTTCCTTATTCATATTATAAAGCTCTAAGCACCTCCTAATCCAGGAGTGTGGCACGCTGTCAAATGCCTTTTTGTAGTCAATCCAAGCCATGCTGAGGTTTCCATCTCCAGTTCCTTGCATACTTTCCAGTGGAGATATTGACAGATCTTGTTGTGTCTGGATGTATAAGATCTGGCATGCTGATGTTAGATGGTTTACACTCTCAACAGCTGTATGACAGAATCAGCATTTATGATTTTGTGAGATCCCTGCCATTTTTTTTAGAAGCCATTTGTTAGAAGTCCCTGATCTTGTGCTCCAATCAGAATTCTTTCTCCATCAAAACCAAATTCTCCATTTTTCAGCCACTGCATTGATCCAACTTTGTCATTGTATTCCTTTTTCAGTTCTTGGAATCGTCCAGCCCTTCTGTGCTGTTTCCATCTGTCCACTTGATGTTTTTGTTCTCTTTGGTTGTATTGTTCTCTGGTCTGTCTTGCAAGTTTTGTTGCAGGTGTCAGATTGTTGCTTTCTCTCTCATGTAGAAGTTCTCCGCCAAAGTTTTTTGCCAGTTTGATGACTGAGGTCTGTTCGGATAAGGTCTTCTTGTGGTGTTGTGCTACCACTTTCATGACTTCTGTCGAAGCTCCACCTCCATGTTCTCCTTAGTTTGGCTTTGATGAAGCTCAGAGGACTCAGGTTTGTCTCCATCGTCTTCAGTCTTCACAGGGAAATGGATCAGTGTCAGATCTGGAAAGATATTTCCCCAATTGACTAGTCCAGAGTTTCTGCTGTCCCTCTGTAATGTGTGGGGGATCTGGGTGCTTCTGGTCCGGACGGATGTTGCAGTCCTGCTGTTCGTGGAAGCAACACCTGCTGCACACCTGTAGGACATTTAAAAAAAAAACTGTCTTTGGTTCTGTATCTACTTTTAAAAAGTAGCTGTAGTTATAGGAATCAAGCATGTGATTCACACACACACACACACACACACACACACACCGATGACAGAGTGCTGCCATGTAAGCACTGTTGTAATGTAACAAAGTAGAAATACTTCATTACTGTACTTAAATATAATTTTGACGTATCTGTACTTTTACTCCACTACATTTCATCAATGAAATGTTTACTTTGACTCTGATACATTTCTCTTAAACATCTCTGTTACTCGTTACTCTAGTATAAAAGTAGAAGAAATTTGATTGGCCAGTGCCTGTTTGCAGATGTGAAAGTCAGGCGGAGCGCAGCTGTACACCTGGAAGAGATCCAGTCCTGTTCAGCCGGAGCGCAGGGCCTTCCACCCGTTGCAGCATCCAGGGCCGTGATTCACATAAAAGAAGACAAATAATATGAGCTAAGAGTTGCGCAGCAGCATGAAGCTCACTCATGGTACAGGGCGTCCTAAACAGGAAGTGCCAGTTTTCAAATCCACAGTAAAACAGGAAATGTTCAAATGTCAAACACTTCCTGGATCGACAGATGAGAGCCCATGGAATCTCATGGAACTCAGTCGCAAGCTCACACTCAAAGAGGAAGTACCAAATTATCAGTCACAGTGAAACAGGAAATGTTGAACACTGGCATGGGTGGAGCTAGAGCGGAGGCCGAGGTTTCACTGGACTCCCCTGACATCTGATTGGACACAATCAATCAATCAATTTTATTTATATAGCGCCAAATCACAACAAACAGTTGCCCCAAGGCGCTTTATATTGTAAGACAAGGCCATACAATAATTATGTAAAACCCCAACGGTCAAAACGACCCCCTGTGAGCAAGCACTTGGCTACAGTGGGAAGGAAAAACTCCCTTTTAACAGGAAGAAACCTCCAGCAGAACCAGGCTCAGGGAGGGGCAGTCTTCTGCTGGGACTGGTTGGGGCTGAGGGAGAGAACCAGGAAAAAGACATGCTGTGGAGGGGAGCTGTTAAGGATTTTATATATATATATATATATATGTTATCACTGTTAAACATTTGTAGCTTTGTCTTCTTTCTCATGAGAACGGTGTTGTGCTGTTTTGCACTTCACCCTGAGAACGTACGTGTTATTCAACCTTGTTTTAGCTTTGTCTTCTTTCTCATGAGAACGGAGATGTGCTGTTTTGCACCTGTCTTAATGCAATCCTGAGAATTCAATTTTGTTTTAGCACTCTGGGGTCAATCTGAACTGGGAATGAAGGACTGGATGTACTTATTGTTATAACATAACTTTGTTTTCGTAGCCGCTAACGACTGGGAGTAAAAGAACTGAAGGTTGAATTTTGACTGATTGTGATGCTTAGTGTTCCAGGCAGATGCAAAACAGCTGATAACTGCAACAGACGAACGAGATGTGCTGACCTGAAGTGTTCTTCCTTACAGCTGCACTTGACGTATGCGTTTATGTTATGGGAAGAAACTTGTCTTGCGTCATTACCCCCACCCTTAGGACAAGTTTCTTGTTTATGTGATGAGGGCGTCTCTTAATAAAAAGAGCGGAAAAGCAGGCCAGACTTTAGTGTAGCCTTGGTGTACAGCCTGGCCGCACTCCGCGCGTAATATTTGACTTTCTGTCTCACTGGTGTTTCTTGACTCTGTTTGTCTTGTTAAAGGTTTAAAAATGTTTGGAGGAGAAAATACCCAACATTGACTGGGGGCTCGTCCGGGAGGTTAACTGGACATTGTGGCATGCTTAACACTGACATAGTACACGTCAGGCCAAATGGATCTGTCAACGTTATGGGTTTGGTGATAGGGACGTCTGATGTTTGTCCATTTGCAGAGCGAACCCTAAAGAGTTCGTTGCTTAATTGATGGACAGGTATGTTGTCATTACATGTGGTTCTACATGCTCCTGTATCACAAAGGAATGTCACTGGTCGTCCATTTACCAACAAAGTCACTTCTGGTTTTGGTACCGGATTTCCCAGCAAGGCACACAGATCCATATCGCAATCAGACTGCCTATATGATGTGGAATCATGGATTATGGATTCTAGTCATTGTGGATACTGTGGCTGAGGAGGATTATTCCGTTGTGGAATTCCTCCTGCTGCTCCCTCAGTAGGTGGATTCGGACAATTTCTATACATATGTCCCTCTCTTCCACAGTTCCAACAAATCAGGGGACCACGTGGTGGCCCTCCCTGTCTGGGCTGCTGTTGTGGTTGCCATGGTCCTTGACGTTGTGGCTGTCCACCTTGTCTATTTTGCCATGGCTTTTTGGGGCGTTTGCACTGCTTCTGCTGTCTTAAGTTACCCTGCTGGTAATATATTTCGTCATCTCCATGTGCTACATACACTCCTTTGTCGCTGTTTCTTGTCTTTTTCTGCTTTAAGACTTCTTCTGCATGACAGCAGTGTGTATGTGTGTCTTCCAATGTGCCTGTAGGCAATCCAATCCAATGTTTCTGTATCCAAGCTTTTATATCCTTATTGGAATGTTGGATCAGAGCGTTTTTCAATTGTTGTTCATACACAGGTGTTCCTGGCAATATGCCACTATGGACCCTAAATACACTCAAATCTGCATCTAAACTCTATCCATGGTTCTCCTTCTTTCTGAGTTGTCCTGGTAATTTCAGTATAATTTATCTTTGGTCCTAACACTCCTTTTGCACGTGTAATCGTAGCTTCCACTCTTGTTTTCAAGACTAGATCATCATGTGTCAGTGGTACGCCTTGTTGATCTGCAGGATTCCAGTCTCCACGTACCTGACTCCATTTAGGGCCACATGCTTTCATCCACACCTGTTGGATCTTTACCTGAGGATGGTGAGCCGCACAATTGTCTTGATGTAGCTACGGTCTGTACGAAAGCACGTCCAGACCTCCAGGACACACCCATCCCAAACAGTACAATTGTCTATGTGGATGGTTCTTCCACTAAAAACGCTTATGGACAAACACAATCTGGATATGCTGTTGTCACAAATTCAGAAGTATTGGATTCTGCTTCATTGCCATCCTCATTTTCAGCACAAGCAGCTGAATTAGTTGCTTTAACTGCAGCTTGCTATCTGTTTAAAGGTACGGCTGTATCAATTTATACAGACAGCCAGTACGCTTTCAGTACGCTGTGAAATTGCCTAACCAAATTGCTATATGCAAATGTGCGGCTCACACCAAAGGCTCTGACAGTGTTTCAAAAGGAAATGACGTTGCTGACAAAACCGCAAAGGCGGCAACAGCTCTTTCTATTTTTCTCCTATATGACACCCCTCCGGATATGACCACAAAAGAAACCCATATTGCCAAAAAAAAATATGTTTAAATGGGCAGCTATTATGAGCCATGGCGTGACGCATGTCTCATCAGGGGGTATGATATCGCAATTGCAATCTATTTTTTGTCTTTATGGGTTCGATGCATATGCAAAACAGCATTGTAGAGCATGCATGACATGTGCAAAACACAACTCACAAGGCAATTTGAGACCCCAAAGAGGTAAATTTCCAACACCACAATATCCCTTTCAAGTGATTCATATGGATTATATACAGCTGAGTAAACATGAAGGGAAGGAATTTTGTTTAGTCATAATTGATGCCTTCTCAAAATGGGTAGAATTGTTCCCTACAAAACATGCAGATGCACTTACAGTGGCTAAGGCATTGTGCAAAGACATCATTCCATGATTTGGAATACCAGAAACAGTCTATTCAGATAATGGAGCGCATTTTGTTAATACAATAGTGCAATACGTAGGAGAAGCGCTACAGGTCAATCTCAAAACTCATTGCGCTTATCATCCACACAGTGCCGGATTAGTGGAAAGGACAAAGGGCACAATAAAAATAAGATTAAGGAAATGTATAGAAGAGACAAAACGAACCTGGATTGAATGTTGGACCTAGTAAAATTGTATATGAGAATAACACCAACACCATCAGGGTTAACACCATTTGAGATACTTTATGGACGACCATATCGTCTACCAATTTTGACATGGATACTAAAACAGCAGATGAGGAACAAACATTAGCAAATTTTATGAAAAAGACATTAACACAGAAAGAGATAACTTAAACACATTTACTGCCGAATAATTTTGATCTTCCACAGGACGGCCTTCCAGTAGTCTAGCCAGGAGACTGGGTGTTCATCAGAGTGATTAAGAGGAAGAACTGGTCCAGTCCTCGTTGGGAAGGTCTATACCGAGTGCTGTTAACAACACCAACTGCAGTAAAGATAGCGGAGAGATCAACGTGGATACATCACTGTAAGATACAGCGTGTGTTGGCGGCCTCCACAGTGTAAGGGGAAGTCTGGCTACAAAGGGAGTCTATTTAATTAGCAATAGATTGTCTCAATGCCAGTGAAGCAGGGAGATCCTTGCACTATTAGGTGAGGTGGTTAACAACACTGTATCCTAGCAATCATGACTGAACTACAGCAGACCCCGGAGCGGCGTGCTCAGCGCCGCCGCTGCCGGACTGTTGGTAGGGCAGCCGGTTGTGTTGTGATCTTAGTGTGTTTCGTGCTCCTCGGATTCCTGGCCTGGTGGTTGACCCAAGAATTGCAGCTCACTGTGGACCGAGCCAGAGAACAACGCAAGCAACATCAGAAGAGGTTTATTCATAATGTGAACGAGACAGATGGACACCCTCATATATACCATACTAATATGTGGTACAGATATATTCATTTATTGGCTATGGAATTACGTTACTAATTATTATGTTTGTTCGCAAATACCTATATCCTCAACACACCCAGCTCTGACGGCTAAACCGTACCCTGCTAGGGTGACAGAATGTCTTATCATACGGATGCATAATCAAACTGTATTTCGGGGGCAGCAGTTCTCAGCAAATCTGATAAGATGTAACACCACTTGCCTCAGTGCAACCACTTATATGATAGGGATTTCAACAGAGGACGTACAAGCGTGCCCAAGTGCTGCTCCATTGACTAGACTGAAGGGAAACGCAAAAATATCATCACGTTAAATTGTCATCACAACGGCCATTCCCAATTTGCTTTTACGGGACAGGGAATAAAAATGTAGGTAAAATTAAGAAACGTCTGTGTACCCAAACGTATGTTTTATCAAATAATTTAAGCCTAACCAAAACATAATATGTGGATGGTACTTATCTTCATCACATTGGACGGGGATGTAATTATACAGGCTCCTGTCCATGGGGAACGGATGAATCATGTGCTTATGTTAGTAAGTTTTGCTACCACCTGTAAATGGTACTCCGGTGTATGATGACATCTATTGGCTTTATGGTTCCAGACTGTACATGAGTCTCCCACCAAATTGGGGTGGTGTGTGTGCACCTACCCAGGTGACTGACCATACATATGTGGTAAGACCTCCACAGAGAAGAATGGCAGCACCAGACGGAGGAGATTGATATACCCAGATGTGTTACCACATAATCACATGTGGGGCTCGGATGTACTAAAGGACCAAAAAATTGTGGTCTGTAGGAGATAAAATAGCACATTCATTGTTCCCCTGGATAGGAGTGGGAAAAAATTCATTAATGATTGAAACTCTGAATTATTGATTGGGTCTGTTCATGAATGTAACAAAAAAAATAGTAGCAGCTCAAAACACTGAAATAGATGCTTTACGTACCATGGTGATGCAAAATCGCATGGTTTTAGACTTGCTTACTGGTTCACAGGGAGGAGTTTGTGTTCTGCTGAACACAACATGCTGTACTTTCATCCCAGACTCCATTCATTCAGTGGATATGCAGGACGCATTGGAGGAGCTGAATGAACTTCGTGATGCAATGCATAAAGACACCCTAGCCGTGAACCGGTGGAATCCCTGGTCCTGGTTGACTTCAGGACCATGTTGGCAGTTACTATTGAAAATGGTGTCAAATACATTTGTACAGCGTAATCTGGCCTTCCAACAAACTATGCCAAAATATCAAGCATTGAAACAGTCAGACCTTAGTGGAGAAAACTGTAATGACTGTACTGAGAATTATGATGATATTGAAAAGCTCACAACTCCAGTTCAAGCTTGAACTGTTGACGTGATGAGTTAACACACTCTTAGCCTATGAAGCTTTAGCTGAAAAAGTAATAAGACAAGTGGTGTAGTCGAATAATACAGAAAAACGGTTCATTTATACCAGTCGGTAGGAGTGATGTATGGTGGTGGTGTGGTGATAACAGAATCTTTGATAGACTGCCACGAAATGTGTCAGGTTATTGTGCATTAATATCATTATTGTTACCCATGACCCCTGAAGACGTTACGACATATGCAGCCTCTTATTCCTGAGGATTGGCAGAAAGGCATAGCCAGACATAGAGTAAAAAGAGATTGGAAAGGAGTAGGAAATCCAACATATATTGACGCAATAGGAGTCCCCAGAGGAGTGCCTGACGAGTATAAACTGGTTGATCAAATAGCAGCTGGATTCAAATCTTCCATCTGTTGGTGGTGTTCAATTAATAAAAACGTGGACAGAATAAACTAAGTTAATAAACTAACTAACTAAGCTGGGTGATGCCTGCTATACGTTTAACAGGTGATAAACAGGTGGGAAATGTTAAGGATTTTATATATATATATATATATATGTTATCACTGTTAAACATTTGTAGCTTTGTCTTCTTTCTCATGAGAACGGTGTTGTGCTGTTTTGCACTTCACCCTGAGAACGTACGTGTTATTCAACCTTGTTTTAGCTTTGTCTTCTTTCTCATGAGAACGGAGATGTGCTGTTTTGCACCTGTCTTAATGCAATCCTGAGAATTCAATTTTGTTTTAGCACTCTGGGGTCAATCTGAACTGGGAATGAAGGACTGGATGTACTTATTGTTATAACATAACTTTGTTTTCGTAGCCGCTAACGACTGGGAGTAAAAGAACTGAAGGTTGAATTTTGACTGATTGTGATGCTTAGTGTTCCAGGCAGATGCAAAACAGCTGATAACTGCAACAGACGAACGAGATGTGCTGACCTGAAGTGTTCTTCCTTACAGCTGCACTTGACGTATGCGTTTATGTTATGGGAAGAAACTTGTCTTGCGTCATTACCCCCACCCTTAGGACAAGTTTCTTGTTTATGTGATGAGGGCGTCTCTTAATAAAAAGAGCGGAAAAGCAGGCCAGACTTTAGTGTAGCCTTGGTGTACAGCCTGGCCGCACTCCGCGCGTAATATTTGACTTTCTGTCTCACTGGTGTTTCTTGACTCTGTTTGTCTTGTTAAAGGTTTAAAAATGTTTGGAGGAGAAAATACCCAACAGGAGCAGAGATCGATCACTAATGATTAAATGCAGAGTGGTGCATACAGAGCAAAAAGAGAAAGAAACAGTGCATCATGGGAACCCCCCAGCAGTCTAAGTCTATAGCAGCATAACTAAGGGATGGTTCAGGGTCACCTGATCCAGCCCTAACTATAAGCTTTAGCAAAAAGGAAAGTTTTAAGCCTAATCTTAAAAGTAGAGAGGGTGTCTGTCTCCCTGATCTGAATTGGGAGCTGGTTCCACAGGAGAGGAGCCTGAAAGCTGAAGGCTCTGCCTCCCATTCTACTCATACAAACCCTAGGAACTACAAGTAAGCCTGCAGTCTGAGATCGAAGCGCTCTATTGGGGTGATATGGTACTACGAGGTCCCTAAGATAAGATGGGACCTGATTATTCAAAACCTTATAAGTAAGAAGAAGAATTTTAAATTCTATTCTAGAATTAACAGGAAGCCAATGAAGAGAGGCCAATATGGGTGAGATATGCTCTCTCCTTCTAGTCCCCGTCAGTACTCTAGCTGCAGCATTTTGAATTAACTGAAGGCTTTTTAGGGAACTTTTAGGACAACCTGATAATAATGAATTACAATAGTCCAGCCTAGAGGAAACAAATGCATGAATTAGTTTTTCAGCATCACTCTGAGACAAGACCTTTCTGATTTTAGAGATATTGCGTAAATGCAAAAAAGCAGTCCTACATATTTGTTTAATATGCGCTTTGAATGACATATCCTGATCAAAAATGACTCCAAGATTTCTCACAGTATTACTAGAGGTCAGGGTAATGCCATCCAGAGTAAGGATCTGGTTAGACACCATGTTTCTAAGATTTGTGGGGCCAAGTACAATAACTTCAGTTTTATCTGAGTTTAAAAGCAGGAAATTAGAGGTCATCCATGTCTTTATGTCTGTAAGACAATCCTGCAGTTTAGCTAATTGGTGTGTGTCCTCTGGCTTCATGGATAGATAAAGCTGGGTATCATCTGCGTAACAATGAAAATTTAAGCAATACCGTCTAATAATACTGCCTAAGGGAAGCATGTATAAAGTGAATAAAATTGGTCCTAGCACAGAACCTTGTGGAACTCCATAATTAACTTTAGTCTGTGAAGAAGATTCCCCATTTACATGAACAAATTGTAATCTATTAGACAAATATGATTCAAACCACCACAGCGCAGTGCCTTTAATACCTATGGCATGCTCTAATCTCTGTAATAAAATTTTATGGTCAACAGTATCAAAAGCAGCACTGAGGTCTAACAGAACAAGCACAGAGATGAATCCACTGTCCGAGGCCATAAGAAGATCATTTGTAACCTTCACTAATGCTGTTTCTGTACTATGATGAATTCTAAAACCTGACTGAAACTCTTCAAATAGACCATTCCTCTGCAGATGATCAGTTAGCTGTTTTACAACTACCCTTTCAAGAATTTTTGAGAGAAAAGGAAGGTTGGAGATTGGGCTATAATTAGCTAAGATAGCTGGGTCAAGTGATGGCTTTTTAAGTAATGGTTTAATTACTGCCACCTTAAAAGCCTGTGGTACATAGCCAACTAACAAAGATAGATTGATCATATTTAAGATCGAAGCATTAAATAATGGTAGGGCTTCCTTGAGCAGCCTGGTAGGAATGGGGTCTAATAAACATGTTGATGGTTTGGATGAAGTAACTAATGAAAATAACTCAGACAGAACAATCGGAGAGAAAGAGTCTAACCAAATACCGGCATCACTGAAAGCAGCCAAAGATAACGATACGTCTTTGGGATGGTTATGAGTAATTTTTTCTCTAATAGTTAAAATTTTGTTAGCAAAGAAAGTCATGAAGTCATTACTAGTTAAAGTTAATGGAATACTCAGCTCAATAGAGCTCTGACTCTTTGTCAGCCTGGCTACAGTGCTGAAAAGAAACCTGGGGTTGTTCTTATTTTCTTCAATTAGTGATGAGTAGAAAGATGTCCTAGCTTTACGGAGGGCTTTTTTATAGAGCAACAGACTCTTTTTCCAGGCTAAGTGAAGATCTTCTAAATTAGTGAGACGCCATTTCCTCTCCAACTTACGGGTTATCTGCTTTAAGCTACGAGTTTGTGAGTTATACCACGGAGTCAGGCACTTCTGATTTAAAGCTCTCTTTTTTAGAGGAGCTACAGCATCCAAAGTTGTCTTCAATGAGGATGTAAAACTATTGACGAGATACTCTATCTCACTTACAGAGTTTAGGTAGCTACTCTGCACTGTGTTGGTATATGGCATTAGAGAACATAAAGAAGGAATCATATCCTTAAACCTAGTTACAGCGCTTTCTGAAAGACTTCTAGTGTAATGAAACTTATTCCCCACTGCTGGGTAGTCCATCAGAGTAAATGTAAATGTTATTAAGAAATGATCAGACAGAAGGGAGTTTTCAGGGAATACAGTTAAGTCTTCTATTTCCATACCATAAGTCAGAACAAGATCTAAGATATGATTAAAGTGGTGGGTGGACTCATTTACATTTTGAGCAAAGCCAATAGAGTCTAATAATAGACAGATGACTGACACATCATGGCAACACACGTCTGCTTGAAAGACCTGTATTTTCAAATCAGTGAGTCACATTGACTGCTAGGTTCCTCCTGTCCAGTAGTTGGTGCTGTGTACCACAAAAAGTTCTAATCCACCTTAGTAGAAGAAGAAAAATGTTTGCTTCAGATTTGAACTGAACACACTGTTTGAACTATGGACTTCTAATGACACCAAACTTATATTGGTGAGTAAACGACTGTATTTTATGTCAGAAATGAGGTCCAGGTTGTTAAAAACAGCATTTCTCCTTTAATTTGGTGTCTTATTGTTGTTGGCTTATTAGTGCAGCAGATAACTGAAACAATCCTTCAAATGGTGATACAAGCAACAAATACAGCTGGAGCAAAATTAATGGAGCAACTTTAACCTTTGACCCCTGTACAAACTGAAACTGACCTTTGTCACCATTCTTGCTGCTTTTACCTCGTAACTCCATAACATTCAGTCACAGATTGTCCAAACTAAACCTTTTTTTCAATCTTTATGATCAGGCAAATAATGTGGTGTAGTTTTCTATATGATTGGAGCATCTTTTAATTTTGACCCCTGTGTAATTCTTCAGTTGACCCCTACCTGACTGCTTATTGAAAATTCAAGTGGCAAATCAATTTTTTTTTAAAGAGTTCATGTCTATGGATTATTTGTGCTGAATGTGATGTTTGTATCACCATTTGCAGGATTGCACTCTAAATTTTCTCTTATCTGCTGCACTATTTATATGAGATGTAAGATGCTGCTCCTCACTGTTTCTCAATTGTCCTCAAAAGTATTGGAACACTTGGTATTTCACACATTTTAATTTGTTTATTCCATTTCAAATCCTTTTTTTTTTTTCTAAAATTATCTTCCTTAACTCAAACTGAAAGCAAATCTCTACAACTTGATATAAATGAATTAAAAATCTAAAATCCAGCTTCCTGATGAAGTGGTGTAGAGGAGGATTTTCTTAAAAAGAAGACCTGAAAGTTCAGCTACAATTTGACAGAAAGTACATTTGGGATAAAAGACTCGATTTGATGTTTTGGTGAAAGAAACTTTTGTATTTCTTCATAATTGATGTAAATAAAGTCCAAGACATAATGTTCATGTTTCCATCCCCTGACTTGTCTGAAGAAAACTGGCAGTAAAACTGATTATTATTTACAGGTTTTATCAAGTTTTAGAGATTTTCTTTGAGCTTGAGTTTGAAGAAGAGAATTTTAGAAATTTTTATTCTTTATTTATTTATTTATTTATAGTATTTAAAATGGCATAAACAAATTAAAATGTGTGAAATTCCAAGTGTCCCAATACTTTTGGAGGGCACAGTATCCTAACCTTATGATGAGTCAAAATGAGTGTGATATTATTACTGTTTTGTTTAAGAAGGTTTAATTTTCACTGTTGCTGCACTTTGTGTCAAATCATAGTCATATCGTATATCATGTTGATATGAAAATTCAGTAAGGTATATCTTCTATTGTACATTCCAAATCTAAGTTGGAGCTCTACTAGTGTTTACTAAGGTAGACATAAATATCTTTAAAAAAAAAAAAAAAGATAGTAGAGCCACTTAGGTTCCTGGTCTTGAGAACCAGGGATGGTCGGTTGAAAATCTTTTTTATCCCATGGGAACTCTCCCTACACACCTAAGCGGCTCAAGAATATGGACAGCATGTATATAAGTGACATTTACATGACAATTTATATGACAATATTGAGATACGATAATTTGTCCATATTGTACAGCCCTACTGTCAACTAGCTGAAAACTTTGAATATTAATTTACATCTACAATAAAAAAAAAAAGTTTAAAGTGGCAGGGGGGTTAAAGAGGGCTGTAATGGGGGGGGGGGGGGGGGGGGTGCTGAAAAGCAAAAAAGAAAAATGCTTAAAAAACCAAACCATTTTATTCCTTATTTTGAGTTTATTAAAGGTCATGTTCCTATTTTCAAGAACAAGGGTGATGTGCAGAGCTGCAGTAACTACAGAGGCATAAAGCTGATCAGCCACAGCATGAAGTTATGGGAAAGAGTAGTAGAAGCTAGGCTTAGAAAACAGGTGAAGATCTGTGAGCAGCAATATGGTTTCATGCCGAGAAAGAGCACTACAGATGCAGTGTTTGCTCTGAGAATACTGTTGGAAAAGTACAGAGAAGGACAGAAAGAGTTACACTGTGGGTTTGTGGACTTAGAAAAAGCTTATGATAGGGTGCCAAGAGAAGAGTTGTGGCATTGTATGAGGAAGTCTGGAGTGGCAGAGAAGTATGTTAGGGTAGTGCAGGACATGTACAAGAATAGTCTGACAGCAGTGAGATGCGCAGTCGGAATGACAGACTCATTCAAGATGGAGGTGGGATTACACCAAGGATCAGCTCTGAGTCCTTTCTTGTTTGCAGTGGTGATGGACAGGTTGACAGATGTGATCAGACAGGAGTTCCCATGGACTGTGATGTTTGCAGATGACATTGTGATCTGTAGTGAGAGTAGAGAGCAAGTTGAGTCTAGTCTGGAGAAGTGGAGATATGCTTTGGAGAGAAGGGGAATGAAAGTCAGTAGAAGCAAGACTGAGTACATGTGTGTGAATGAGAGGGAGCCCAGTGGAATAGTGCAGTTACAAGGAGTAGAAGTGGTGAAAGTAGATGAGTTTAAATATTTGGGGTCAACTGTTCAAAGTAATGGAGAGTGTGGTAGAGAGGTGAAGAAGAGAGTGCAGGCAGGGTGGAGTGGGTGGAGAAAGGTGGCAGGAGTGACTTGTGACCGAAGAATATCAGCAAGAGTGAAGGGGAAAGTTTACAAAACAGTAGTGAGACCAGCTATGTTGGACGGTTTAGAGACAGTGGCACTAACAAAAAGACAGGTGGCAGAGCTGAAGATGTTTAGATTCTCTTTGGGAGTGACAAGAATGGACAAGATTAGGAATGAACATATCAGAGGGACAGCTCAGGTGGGACGGTTTGGAGACAAAGTCAGAGAGGCGAGATTGAGATGGTTTGGACATGTGCAGAGGAGGGACCCAGGGTATATAGGGAGAAGGATGCTGAGGATGGAGCCACCAGGCAGGAGGAGAAGAGGGAGACCAAAGAGGAGGTTCATGGATGTGCTGAGAGAGGACATGCAGGTGGTTGGTGTGACAGAGGAAGATACAGAGGACAGGGTGAGATGGAAACGATTGATCTGCTGTGGCGACCACTAACGGGAACAGCCGAAAGACGAAGAAGAAGAAGTTAGAAACCAGGCCTGGGACCCTCACAGACAGTGTCCATCTTGTGAAAGGCCCCTAAAATGAGTCATACGACACTTTTTATACCTTGTGGGTGTTAACATGGGTGTGGTTTAGTCTCACATTTCTAATGTTACTGGCTCTCACCAACAGGGGGAGCTCTCCCTGTGTCTGAAACTTGGACAGATGATGAAGTTAACTTATTTTTCTCAGAACTTCCAAACAAATAACACAAACACTTGCTAGCTAACATAAAACAAAGAATTAGCACAGATATTATCTAACAGTTTGGTTGCTTTACAGTGGTTGGTGATGGTGACGCTTACATTGTTTGTTTGTTTTTTTACTTTTCCTTAAATTTGGCACAAATAAATGACTGTTGTGTTTAACAGAAAATTGTGTGTGGATCCTCCAGGAAAAAGAACGCCAATTTTATTTACAGCTACATCCACCTGTTGCTCACTCGTCCCGTCATCAACACCAACTGCTCCTCCAGAGGCGGATCCAGACTTTATAGGGGCGGAGGCCCCCTCCTGGTTTCTCCAGACACCACACTGACTTTATGTTCATGTCGCTGTTTCACCCTCCACTCGTTTTGGATTTTACTTTTACTTAAAGTACATTTTATATGAGAAATTTACTTTGGATACTTAAGTATAGAAAATGTCAGATACTTTAAGAGTTTTACTCAAGTAATATTTTTAAAGGAGTGTCAAGGATTTTATATAGTTCATGCTCTTATTATCATTTATTTTCTTTAGTTTATGCTTATATTATTATTATTTATTTTCTTATAGTTTATGCTTATTATTTTGCCTCTTTGTGAGAAGAGGAGGTTTTAGAAAGAAAGACTTGTTGTCTGCATTCTTCATGAGTAAGCAAGCTATTTTTCATTTTACATAAGTGCCTTATCCTGCTGTGGGAGCCGCAAGGTTCATGTCGCAGGAATGGAAGGTTCCAGCAGTCACCTGTCCCGATATCTCCCTCTTGCAGACATGACTCATGTGTAACCTCTCCCGACTGTCCTTGTTTGTTTTTTCTCATGTTGATGAACTAAATAAAAGGCTGGGCCAGAGGAGGAGATTTTAGGAGAGCTTTGAAGCTGAGCACTTACAAGCTGCTTCATTGTTCTCCTCCTCTGCGCAGAGCAAAAAATACATACGAGGTCTGTCAATAAAGTAACGGTCCTTTTTATTTTTTTCAAAAACTATATGGATTTCATTCATATGTTTTTACGTCAGACATGCTTGAACCCTCGTGCACATGCGTGAGTTTTTCCACGCCTGTCGGTGACGTCATTCGCCTGTGAGCACTCCTTGTGGGAGGAGTCGTCCAGCCCCTCGTCGGAATTCCTTTGTCTGAGAAGTTGCTGAGAGACTGGCGCTTTGTTTGATCAAAATTTTTTCTAAACCTGTGAGACACATCGAAGTGGACACGGTTCGAAAAATTAAGATGGTTTTCAGTGAAAATTTTAACGGCTGATGAGAGATTTTGAGGTGATTCTGTCGCTTTAAGGACTTCCCACGGTGCGAGACGTCGCGCAGCGCTCTCAGGCGCCGTCGTCAGCCTGTTCAAGCTGAAAACCTCCACATTTCAGGCTCTATTGATCCAGGACATCGTGAGAGAACAGAGAAGTTTCAGAAGAAGTCGGTTTCAGCATTTTATCCGGATATTCCACTGTTAAAGGAGATTTTTTTAATGAAAGACGTGCGGACGGGTCCGCGCGTCGGGATGCAGCCGACGCGGTGCGGCGGCACAGGAAAAACACCTCCGTGTTGATAACCATTTGTAAAATCCAGGCGGCTTTTGATGGCTTTCAGTGGAGTGAGTATATGAGAAATTGTTTAACAGCTGGACATGTTCCAACTTGTCCTTAAGGCTTCCAACGGAGGTGTTTTTCCTGTGGTGGAGCGTCGCGGCGGCTGCGTCCCGACGCGCGGACCCGTCCGCACGTCTTTCATTAAAAAAATCTCCTTTAACAGTGGAATATCCGGATAAAATGCTGAAACCGACTTCTTCTGAAACTTCTCTGTTCTCTCACGACGTCCTGGATCAATAGAGCCTGAAATGTGGAGGTTTTCAGCTTGAAACAGGCTGACGACGGCGCCTGAGAGCGCTGCACGACGTCTCGCTCCGTGAAAAGTCCTTAAAGCGACAGAATCACCTCAAAATCTCTCATCAGCCATTAAAATTTTCACTGAAAACCAGCTTAATTTTTCGAACCGTGTCCACTTCGATGTGTCTCACAGGTTTAGAAAAAATTTCGATCAAACAAAGCGCCAGTCTCTCAGCAACTTCTCAGACAAAGGAATTCCGACGAGGGGCTGGACGACTCCTCCCACAAGGCGTGCTCACAGGCGAATGACGTCACCGACAGGCGTGGAAAAACTCACGCATGCGCACGAGGGTTCAATCATGTCTGACGTAAAAACATATGAATGAAATCCATATAGTTTTTGAAAAAAATAAAAAGGACCGTTACTTTATTGACAGACCTCGTATATATTTGTCTCTCTCTGACTGGTTTCTTTTCAGTGTTTGTGCCTCTCATTTCTTTAAAAACAGGGTGCAAACCCAACAAGGAGACTTTAACTTTTACCAAAGTCATTTTATGGTAAGATACTATCACTTTGAAGTACTTTATACAAGACTGCATGTAAGGGGCTCAGGTGCACGTCGAGCAGTTTAGGGATTAAAGACCTTGTTCAAGTCCTTAATGACTTTCCAGTCTGATGGGGATTTGAACCAAGGATCCTCTGGTCTCAAACCCACTGCTGTGGGAGAACGAAAAAATGATCACGAAGCTATAAAATGTGATGTTTATAGTGAGGAATAAAATCTGTGTGATGATCTGTTGGCTGTTGGTGTGACGGAGGCCAGCAGGAGGCGCTGTGCATGTGGGCGTCAACTGCCTCACTCTCCCAACAGTTAAAGGACGCTCTGGCCACTCTGGGTTTTGGTCTTGCGGTTAGTCTGCCTCCTGTGTCTGTGTCCCAAGGGAAGCGAGTGGGCGGAGTCAAAACACAGAATAAAGAGGACAAGCTGCGACACCGGTGTAAATTAGACTACAGACTGACTGACTCACTTAGAGGGGGTTCTGGGTGAACCTTTGACTGCTGCAGGTCTGTGACCCAAATCACGACATTAAAGTACCGTCAGGTTTTTATAATCAGTCATATCTGCTGTACGGCTACAATTTTATTGCATTTTTAACATCTTTTAATCTGAAAAGAATTTATTAATTGATTTGTTTGTTTAATAAAATCCATAATGTTTTTAACGTGAATGAATGAATGAGTGAAATCAGGATCACTGACATTGTGAGGGAACAAGGGTCCATGTGGTCTGTTTCTGTGCACATGATCCAGCATGCACGTGCCTCAGTGTTGACGACCTCAGCAGCTGGAGGTCAAGGACACGGCCACATTTCCACCGAACTAAATACACACCCAGCTTTTGCCAGACTCTAGACACGCCCACATTTTTATATGACTATAGGCACGCCCACCTTTCACCTGGTTGCAGCAGATTGGTTGTTACTATGGAGACTTTGGGATGGACCGGTTATGTGCCTGGGTGGTTGCTCTCCAGGACCTAAGGCAGTTCTGCGGTGTTGCGGACGCGCCTTGACCAAATTATTGACGTTTCAAGTCGACACTTTCAGCTGATGAATACTTTGATTTTCTGCTGTGACGTCAGAAGGTTTAAGTCAACCTCACAGGTCTGAAAGTTTTACTCTAAGAAAAGTGATTCAAAATGCTAATTATTACAGCTGGGGGAGGGGCCATCAAGTAAAAAAACAAAAACATGGCGGGTTTTGGTTTAGTTTGTGTAACGTCACTCAGACTAGGGCCCGTAGCACGAAACATAAGATTCACACATCCAGGATAAATGACTGAGTTGGGTTCATCGTATCCAAAACAGGAGCATTCAGACTCAGTCAGATGCTCAGAGACCAAACCAGGATGAACAGACACGAATACTACGAGTCAGGGTCCCTTTATTCAGAGAGCAGCATGACGCAGTTTTGGTTCCAACTGCACTGAACTACTGAATAAACCTTTAATGTTTTCAATATTTTTTAAAATCTTTTAACCACATACATCAACACATCCAGGTACAGGTGATATCAAAATAAATATAAAAACAGTTAAGATAACAAATTTACATAAATTTACCATTCATGATGATTTATTTGATTAATTTAAAGCCTGATTTATGCAGCTGCAGCTCTGTAACTCCGTGTCATGCAATGACGTGCGTGACAGTTTTAAAGTTCTCCATCTCTGGATTTTGCTTTATTCTGGATTAATTTTGACCCTCAACAAGCTTTTCTTTCTACAATCGTCACCTCCAAATGAAAGGTAAACTGTACAATCTCATCTTTTACCAATTCTGTGTTGTAAATTTGCAGACTTTTCTGATCCATTTGTAATCAGCGTGCGCACTGTAAAAACTATTAAAATATGAGAGGAAAGAGTGAAAGCAGAAAAGTGTCAAATCACAGCCTTTTGCATCTGATTTAACAGGTGCACATCAGGCCGCGGGTCTGAGGCTGAACACGGTGTGAAAAAAGTAAATGGACAATTTTTTAAAATCACAGAAATGACTCTGGTCCCACATGCTCGGGCTTTTAATGGAAACACAATGTGATCAGATGGGATATTTTATCTGATGTGAGCGAAAAATCCATTGTACAAAATTCATTGTACATTGTTTATTACCTGGAGAACAATACAAAAACTTTGGGACTTTTTTTGTCCAGTGACTGTGAATATCTGGTTTATACGACGACGGTTTAGGTGAGTTTTACTGGACATGGGACTGAACCATAAATTTACCTCTCAAAGCTTTGATGATGAAGTCACTTCCATCCCACACGCTGACTTTATTTTCCCAAATTATTCGTCTGTTCGGATCTGAAGGGAATCTGTACATCTCGAAGCTCTTGTTCTGTCTTGAAGGGGGCTTCCCTGATTTTCCCGGTAGTTTAATGTGGGGAGTGAATTCAGACGACTCAAACGGACAGGAAACGGACTTTAATTTTAGATGTTGTATTGAAAGATGCCTTCACTGAACAGAGTTGCTATGACAGCTTGCAAGCTGCTCTCACACACACACACACACACACACAGTGCTCTGCCTGCCTCTTCCACCTGCACTCGACCTGCACAGAGATGGGCAGGCCATTGAACCTCAGCGTGGATCAGTAATGTTATGTGACTGGTTGAAAAATGTTGCATTTGACATTTATTTGTCGTAACTGCTCGAACTGGTATGTGTCAAATCAAAACTGCGTTATATAGGGTCACTCCAGATTCATTCCATGAGCAGAGTGCTCGCCATTTTACAAAATGGCTGCCAAAATAGCTTCTCAGATGTTGTATCTGCCGTAGTAATGGTGCTCTGTGCACTCTTATGTTTTTCCTTTACTTTTTTCTACTCTACTGGCATATGTAATTGTTTTGGGTATAATAGATGTGGTGTTAGTCACGGGATAATTAGCATAAAACACATTTTTACATATCAAGATGGCGTCCCTCAAGGTCCTTGGAGATGTTCTGGAGGGCAGCAGCTGGACAGGAGCACTCATTCAGGCTGGGGTTGCTACCAGTTCAACAGCAGATTTGTTTCTGAAAGCGTCTCACATGACACGCACAAGACGGACTCACCAAGTCACAGCCAGTAGCCTGCATCTACTGCAGCAGAGTGCCTACAGCAATACAACCCCTGGCAATAATTATGGAATCACCGGCCTCGGAGGATGTATGGAATAACCCTGTAAATTTTCATCCCAAAACTAACAGCTGCATCAAATCAGATCTGCTCGTTAGTCTGCATCTAAAAAGGAGTGATCACACCTTGGAGAGCTGTTGCACCAAGTGGACTGACATGAATCATGGCTCCAACACGAGAGATGTCAATTGAAACAAAGGAGAGGATTATCAAACTCTTAAAAGAGGGTAAATCATCACGCAATGTTGCAAAAGATGTTGGTTGTTCACAGTCAGCTGTGTCTAAACTCTGGACCAAATACAAACAACATGGAAAGGTTGTTAAAGGCAAACATACTGGTAGACCAAGGAAGACATCAAAGCGTCAAGACAGAAAACTTAAAGCAATATGTCTCAAAAATCGAAAATGCACAACAAAACAAATGAGGAACGAATGGGAGGAAACTGGAGTCAACGTCTGTGACCGAACTGTAAGAAACCGCCTAAAGGAAATGGGATTTACATACAGAAAAGCTAAACGAAAGCCATCATTAACACCTAAACAGAAAAAAACAAGGTTACAATGGGCTAAGGAAAAGCAATCGTGGACTGTGGATGACTGGATGAAAGTCATATTCAGTGATGAATCTCGAATCTGCATTGAGCAAGGTGATGATGCTGGAACTTTTGTTTGGTGCCGTTCCAATGAGATTTATAAAGATGACTGCCTGAAGAGAACATGTAAATTTCCAGTCATTGATGATATGGGGCTGCATGTCAGGTAAAGGCACTGGGGAGATGGCTGTCATTACATCATCAATAAATGCACAAGTTTACGTTGATATTTTGGACACTTTTCTTATCCCATCAATTGAAAGGATGTTTGGGGATGATGAAATCATTTTTCAAGATGATAATGCATCTTGCCAAAGAGCAAAAACTGTGAAAACATTCCTTGCAAAAAGACACATAGGGTCAATGTCATGGCCTGCAAATAGTCCAGATCTTAATCCAATTGAAAATCTTTGGTGGAACAACTGAATGAACATCCTCCGAGGCCGGTGATTCCATAATTTTTGCCAGGGGTTGTACATCCAGACCTTGTAAGATGCAAGTGAAGTGGTGCCATTTGAAGACTGGTGTGATGCAAGGTCCGATGCATGTCCTCAGTTCCAATTCTGGTGCTTCATCCTGCAGCTGGAGCTGGCTGTGATGGTCTGCTTGAGAGCGATACATGAGACCGACTTCCTGCTCTACAGGCAGCCCTGTCTAAGATCGTCTCTTGGTGAAGGTCGATGCCAGTGCTGTGGGCCTGACGGGGAACACTGCAGCCCTTTGCCACTGGATGGTATCTGGTCCTGAGATGGCTCATTTATTTCAGAAATTTGTGGGATCAACTGAGAAGAGGCAGGACACAGATGGATGTCACCATGAACGGAAGAGACATACACAGATGACATTTGCACAAGATGTGCGATCACTGAGCTGAGCCATGCTGGAGAAGGGGAACCCGTTTGCTGAATACAGCAGTGATCTCCTTGTCCTGAACAGCGGAGACATTGTGGACACAGCAGTGACGGACACAGTGCAGCAGATGGAGAAACTTGGACACCAGCTGGTCCTGACTGATGTGTGGCCTTGCCGATGTTCCACACCTTCACTGGTTGTCACACAGTGTACTATTTTGGCGGCAGGGGCAAGAAGACTGTATGGGACATCTGGACCACCAATGTCACACCAGCATTCTGTGCCTTGGGTGCGATGCCAGACCCATGTGCCATTGACGAGTACATGCAACCACTGGAGCGATTTATGGTCCTGCTGCATGATCGCACCAGCACAGAGAAGGGTGTGAACCAGGCAAGGAAGCAGCTGTTCAGCAAGAAGCTTATGGTTAAAATTTTAACCAAACTAATTCCAGACACGTTATTTAAATTAACATCACGTCTGGGTTTTATAAAGTGAAAATATTAGCTATATGTTTTAGTTTTAAAGTAATGCACTAATTTTGAAGGTTTTAGTGTTTGGACCACACATGCTGCAGTGCATTATGGTTAACATTTCATGGCAGGACAAATGCATTGAGATGCTCTGATCAGGCTGCACTTTAACCGCTGTACACGGACAGCAGCATTAACCTCTTTGTATATTGTGACTAAAACTCTCGTGAGCATATTCTCTGGGTTTATAGACGTTGTTATAAAATAAAAACAGCATTCATTTACTGAAAGTGTGCAAACGAAGAGCATCACTGCACCCTCATGAAGTGCCGGCTTTACATCATTTATTATTGACAATTAATGAGTTTTCAGGTTGTACTTCGATATAAAAATCATTCTGATATCCGCAAGTTATTTTCTTTGCGTTCACATGAGACGAAGAATCCAGTGACACATCTGGTCACATACAATTAAAATCAAAGTAAAATTAGCAAAGAAGTTTTCACGCAGCTGCCGTAATTCCTGACTCGCCTTTGGACACGCACCAAAGGAAATGATTTTGCCTGTTTTCTATTAAAAAATATAAAACCATTATTTCCAAATTTTCAATTTCTCATTTCAAAATAAAGTTCACTGGCTGTGCGGCCCACAAACACAACACCACTGTTGGGAAAGTGTAGGAACACGGACCCACAACAGGGGGCGCAAATGAACGGACAATGGAGTAAGTCAAAATAACAAGCTTTACTGTTGTGAATGTGCACAACGAATACAACCAATCACAGCAATGGACAAGTCAATTCACAAAAGTGTCGTGTGGGCAGGCTCGAAGATAGGAGACGCCTCTCCAAGGTAAGACCGGAACCACACGGCTTCCTCCGCCACAGGACCCCGGGAATACTGGAGCCGCCAAGTCCCGAACTCCCAGGTGGCCACTGCCTCCGCGTGTCGGACCTGGTACTGCTGGCGAGGAACAAAGGACAGTTAGATGGGGGCGCGTTTGCACCCAGGACTCCGAACAGCAGGGAAGTTACCTCCACCTCTCGTTGGAACAGTAATCCACAAACTAAGCACAAATCCAAAAAGATACACTCCGTAGCTTCGATACGTTACCTCTCTGGTAGAAACGATATCTCGGCAATGAGGTGGAGGTGCCGTCCTGCTGATATACCCCACAGATGATTGCCGTCAGCTGTCTCAGGTGATGGGTGACAGCTGTCACCGTAGCTGCTCACGTGAGGCGGCGGCGCCCTCTGGTGCCTGGAGCCCGCACTCCAGGCAGGGCGCCCTCTGGTGGTGGTGGGCCAGCAGTACCTCCTCTTCAGCGGCCCACACAACAGGACCCCCCCCCCAACGGGCGCCTCCTGGCGCCCGACCGGGCTTGCCCGGGTGGCGACGGTAGAAGTCGGCCAGGAGGGCCGGGTCCAGGATGAAGCTCTTCTTCACCCAGGAGCGTTCTTCGGGACCGTACCCCTCCCAGTCCACCAGATATTGAAAGCCCCGGCCCATCCGTCGGACGTCCAACAACCGGCGCACTGTCCAAGCCGGCTCGCCATCGATGATCCGGGCAGGAGGTGGTGCCGGACCGGGTGTACAGAGGGGCGAGGTGTGATGGGGCTTGAGCTTTGACACATGAAATACTGGATGGATCCGCAGTGAGGCTGGAAGCCGAAGCCTCACTGCGGCGGGATTGATGACCTTGAGAATTTTAAACGGTCCTATGTATCTGTCCTGCAGTTTAGGGGAGGCCACTTGTAGCGGGATGTCCTTTGTGGACAACCACACTTCCTGCCCGGGGCGATACGTAGGGGCCGGGGTCCGCCGCCGGTCTGCATGGGTCTTCGCCCTCATCCGGGCCTTCAACAAAGCAGAACGGGCGGCACGCCACACCCGACGGCACTTCCGCAGGTGGGCCTGGACCGAGGGCACACCGACCTCTCCCTCAACCACCGGGAACAATGGGGGCTGATACCCCAAACACACTTCAAAGGGGGAGAGGCCGGTGGCTGATGACACTTGACTGTTGTGGGCGTACTCGATCCAGGCCAGATGAGTACTCCAGGCCGCCGGGTGCGCGGCTGTCACACAACGCAGTGTTTGCTCCATTTCTTGATTGGCCCGCTCTGCTTGCCCGTTGGTCTGGGGGTGATACCCGGACGAGAGACTGACCGTGGCCCCCAGTTCCCGGCAAAAGCTCCTCCAGACATGCGAGGAGAACTGGGGACCGCGATCGGAGACGATGTCTGATGGTATCCCATGCAGGCGGACGACATGGTGGACCAGGAGGTCCGCTGTCTCCTGGGCCGTTGGGAGCTTCGGGAGGGCCACGAAGTGGGCCGCCTTGGAGAATCGGTCCACTATCGTGAGGATCACGGTGTTTCCCTGGGACGGCGGGAGGCCCGTGACAAAATCCAGGCCGATGTGGGACCAGGGGCGATGAGGCACGGGCAGCGGCTGTAGCAGTCCCGGAGCCTTGCGATGGTCGGCCTTGCCCCTGGCGCAGGTGGTACAGGCCTGGATATAGTCCCGGACGTCGGCCTCCAGGGACGCCCACCAGAAGCGCTGCCGGACAACTGCCACGGTTCTTCGCACCCCTGGATGACAGGAGAGCTTAGAGCCGTGACAGAAGTCCAGAACTGCAGCCCTTGCCTCTGGTGGGACGTAAAGTCTGTTCTTTGGCCCAGTCCCGGGGTCCGGGCTTCGTGCCAGGGCCTCCCGGACGGTTCTCTCTACGTCCCAGGTGAGGGTGGCCACGATAGTGGACTCCGGGATGATGGGTTCCGGTGGATCCGACAACTCCGCTTTGACCTTGTCTTCGTGTACCCGGGACAAGGCATCCGATTTCTGGTTCTTGGTCCCGGGCCGGTAGGTGATGCGGAAGTCAAAACGGCCGAAGAACAGTGACCAGCGGGCTTGCCTGGGATTCAGCCGCTTGGCGGTCCTGATATACTCCAGGTTCCGGTGGTCAGTGAAAACCGTGAATGGCACGGACGTTCCCTCCAACAGGTGTCTCCACTCTTCAAGAGCCTCTTTCACCGCAAGGAGTTCTCGGTTGCCGACGTCATAGTTCCGTTCAGCCGGGGTCAACCTGCGGGAAAAATAGGCACACGGACGAAGGACCTTATCGGTCTTCCCACTCGGGGACAGCACAGCTCCTATCCCTGAGTCCGAGGCGTCCACTTCAACCACTAACTGGCGACTAGGATCGGGCTGCACCAGAACGGGTGCAGACGAGAAGCGCCGTTTCAACTCCATGAACGCGGCCTCGCAACGATCCGACCAGGTGAAGGGGACTTTTGGTGAGGTCAGGGCTGTCAGGGGGCTAACAACCTGACTGTAGCCCTTAATGAACCTCCTGTAGAAATTCGCAAAGCCGAGGAACTGTTGCAGCTTCCTACGGCTTGTGGGTTGGGGCCAGTCTCTCACCGCTGCAACCTTGGCCGGATCAGGTGCGACGGAGTTGGGGGAGATGATGAACCCCAGGAAGGACAAAGAGGTGCGGTGAAACTCACACTTCTCGCCCTTAACAAACAGCCGGTTCTCCAATAACCGCTGCAGGACCTGACGTACATGCCGGACATGAGTCTCAGGATCCGGAGAAAAGATGAGTATATCGTCTAGATATACGAAGACGAACCGGTGCAGGAAGTCCCGCAATACGTCGTTAACCAAGGCTTGGAACGTCGCGGGGGCGTTTGTGAGGCCGAACGGCATGACCAGGTACTCAAAGTGACCTAAGGGGGTGTTGAATGCCGTCTTCCACTCGTCTCCCTTCCGGATCCGAACCAGATGATACGCGTTTCTAAGATCAAGCTTGGTAAAAATCTTGGCTCCATGCAGGGGCGTGAACACCGAATCCAACAGGGGTAACGGGTATCGGTTGCGAACCGTGATTTCGTTCAGCCCCCTATAATCGATGCATGGACGAAGTCCGCCATCTTTTTTACCCACAAAAAAGAAACCTGCGCCCATCGGGGAGGTGGAATTTCGGATCAACCCGGCAGCTAACGAGTCCCGGATGTAGGTCTCCATTGATTCGCGCTCAGGCCGTGAGAGGTTGTACAGTCTACTGGACGGGAACCCACTGCCTGGAACCAAATCGATGGCACAATCGTACGGACGGTGGGGGGGGAGTGTGAGCGCCAGATCCTTGCTGAACACGTCGACAAGGTCGTGGTACTCCACCGGCACCGTCCCCAGATTGGGCGGGACTCTGACCTCCTCCTTAGCTTGGGAGCCAGGAGGAACCGAGGAACCTAGACACACCCGATGGCAGGTCTCGCTCCACTGAACCACTACCCCGGACGGCCAATCAATCCGGGGATTGTGCTTCAACATCCAGGGAAAGCCTAAAACCACACGGGAAGTGGCTTGAGTCACAAAAAACTCGATCACCTCCCGGTGGTTTCCTGACACCACCAGCGTTACAGGTGGTGTCTTATGTGTGATCGGAGGGAGCAGGGAGCCATCTAGCGCTCGAACCTGCACAGGCGAGGTAAGCGCCACCAGAGGGAGCCCTATCTCCCTGGCCCATCTGCAGTCCAACAGATTCCCCTCAGAGCCCGTGTCCACCAGTGCTGGGGCCTTCAGGGTTAAATCCTCATACAGGATCGTGACTGGGAGTCGTGTAGCAATGTGGGTGTGTCCCACGTGAATGTCTCGACCCACCCCTAGCCCAGTCTCTAGGGGCGGGCGTTGGTGTTGTAACCGCTCGGGGCAGTCTCTCACATGGTGCTCTAGTGCACCACAAACAAAACAAGCTCCATGGGCCCGTCTCCTCTGTGCAGCTGGTGCCCTAAATGTTGCCCTACTCGTGTCCATAGCTTCGTCAGTAGGGGGAGCTGTGGCCTCACGGAGCGCAGGGGCCGTGGAGCGTGGGGAAGGCGGAGCGCGGTCGGAACCGGAAGGGAGAGGGACGGCGCGTGCCCGGCCACGCCCTTCGTCTCGTTCCCGCCGACGTTCTTCTAACCGGTTGTCCAACCGTATGACAAGATCGATAAGCCCGTCTAAATCCCGCGGTTCGTCCTTAGCCACCAGGTGCTCCTTGAGAACCAAAGACAGTCCGTTTACAAAGGCGACGCGGAGGGCAGCGTTATTCCAGCCGGATCTCGCAGCCGCGATGCGGAAGTCGACTGCATAAACAGCTGCGCTCCGGCGCCCCTGTCTCATTGACAGTAGCACGGTTGAAGCGGTCTCGCCCCTATTAGGGTGATCGAACACGGTTCTGAGCCCCCTCACAAACCCATCGTATGTCAGAAGGAGCCGTGAATTCTGCTCCCAGAGCGCTGTAGCCCAAGCGCGTGCCTCACTGCGAAGCAGGTTTATGACATAAGCTACTTTACTAGCATCGGTCGCGTACATAACGGGACGCTGTGCGAAGACGAGCGAACACTGCATCAGAAAATCTGCGCACGTCTCCACACAGCCTCCGTACGGCTCTGGAGGGCTTATGTATGCTTCCGGGGAAGGAGGGAGAGGTCGTTGAACAACCAGTGGAATGTCAACGTTACGCACAGGATCTACGGGAGGGAGAGCTGCAGCGGCGCCCGGAGGGCGCGCTTCCACCTGCGCGGCGAGAGCCTCCACCCTGCGGTTCAGGAGGACGTTCTGCTCGGTCATGAAATCCAACCGAGTCGTGAAAGCGGTGAGGATCCGCTGCAACTCACCGATTACCCCTCCCGCGGACGCCTGCGCGTCCTGTTCTTCCATTGGCCGTTCAACAGCCGGTTGACGCCCCTCGGGATCCATGACGCTGGCCGAGATATCCTGTTGGGAAAGTGTAGGAACACGGACCCACAACAGGGGGCGCAAATGAACGGACAATGGAGTAAGTCAAAATAACAAGCTTTACTGTTGTGAATGTGCACAACGAATACAACCAATCACAGCAATGGACAACAGTCAATTCACAAAAGTGTCGTGTGGGCAGGCTCGAAGATAGGAGACGCCTCTCCAAGGTAAGACCGGAACCACACGGCTTCCTCCGCCACAGGACCCCGGGAATACTGGAGCCGCCAAGTCCCGAACTCCCAGGTGGCCACTGCCTCCGTGTGTCGGACCTGGTACTGCTGGCGAGGAACAAAGGACAGTTAGATGGGGGCACGTTTGCACCCAGGACTCCGAACAGCAGGGAAGTTACCTCCACCTCTCGTTGGAACAGTAATCCACAAACTAAGCACAAATCCAAAAAGATACACTCCGTAGCTTCGATACGTTACCTCTCTGGTAGAAACGATATCTCGGCAATGAGGTGGAGGTGCCGTCCTGCTGATATACCCCACAGATGATTGCCGTCAGCTGTCTCAGGTGATGGGTGACAGCTGTCACCGTAGCTGCTCACGTGAGGCGGCGGCGCCCTCTGGTGCCTGGAGCCCGCACTCCAGGCAGGGCGCCCTCTGGTGGTGGTGGGCCAGCAGTACCTCCTCTTCAGCGGCCCACACAACAACCACCTGCAGACCAGAGGATCACAAACTGAACGTGTCTGCAGCCATTTTATTAAAGAAACAAACAAACATCACAATCAAAACAAGATCACACGTGTCTAATGAAGCCAAACTTTATTCATTTATTTATCACAAATATTACTTATATTACTGACGTCCAACAGCGACCGAATGCCGACATCCAACAGTCACACTTGGTGAATCCAGGTGTAATTCTCAGACCCTTCTCTGCCCCACAGACTGAGGTCCAGAGACACAGACATTACTGAGGACAATCTCTGAAATATTTCACTGTTAAAATGCCCCGAGTCCAACTTCAGGAAGTGGACTGTATCAGAAGATAAGAACAGCTGTTTTTGCCTAATTCAGGGATAAAAGCAAAAAAAAAAAAAAAAAAAATTAAAATCTGAAAAAAATTTTTACAGTCAACTCATAATCCATTCATTGACCTTTTACTAGAAACCCATTTGTGGTCGTGTCCCAGAGTTTAAGGTAAAACCAGGTGGAGACAGTTAAGAAAAGAGCAAATTGTTCTCCTGATGAATAGATTCTAAAGTTGTAAGTAAAAGTTTGGGCCCCCTGATAATTTCCATGATTTTCCTTTATAAATCGTTTGTCTGGATCAGAGATTTCAGTTAAACATATCATAGAGCAGACGAACACACTGATAAGTGAAGAAGTGAAAGAAGTGAAATGAAGTTTCTAATATTTACAGAAAGTGTGCAATAACTGTTTAAACAAAATTGGGCAAGTGCATAAATTTGAGCACCCTTGTCATTTTATTGATTTGAATACATTTAGCACTAATTATTGGAACACAAAATTGGTTTGGTAAGCTCATTAAACCTTGACCTCCTTACACAGGTGAATCCAATCATGAGAAAAGGTATTTAAGGTGGCCATTTGCAAATGTTTCCCCTCTTTGCATCTCTTCTAATGAGTGGCAACATGGGAGCCTCTAAACAACTGTCAAATGACCTGAAAACAAAGATTGTTCAACATCATGGTTTAGGGGAAGGATACAAAACGTTATCTCAGAGATTTCAGCTGTCAGTTTCCACTGTGAGGAACACAGTGAGGAAATGAAGACCACAGGCACAGTACTAGTTAAGGCCCGAAGTGGCAGGCCAAGAAAATTTTCAGATAAGCTAAAGACCTACAACAGGATCTTGCTGTAGATAGTGTCTCTGTGCATCGTTCGACTATACAGCACACTTTGCACAAAGAGATGCTGTATGATGCTGTAATGCAGAGGAAGCCTTTTCTGCGTACACACCACAAACAGAGTTGCTTGAGGTATCACACAACATCAACGTTTGACCTTGTAACAAAGTTATGATGTTATATTCTTGTCAAAAATACACCTGGAGCAGTGTATTGTTTTATTTTGCACATACATACATCACCAACACACAACAAAGAGATTTCCATCAGGTTTCACCCAATTATGAGCATTTTTTACATATTACAGTAAGTCCACAAAAGTATTTTAAAGGCCCGATTAAAGTGTAATATGTGATCTTTAATAAATTATTTTCATGAAAAAAGACACAAATGTGCGGTTTACTGCATTTTATTTTTTTCTTGTGTAAAAACACAGCTTAGATGTGCATGTAAATCGTGTCATTGTGCTCCTACACCCGCGAGGAGCTTCTAAACATCAGATCAACACCACCCACGGTCATTACGCCAGTTTTTTTTTTAGTGCCTGCAGCTGAACTGGTTCACTTTTTGGCCAAAAGAGTGAGAAGACGGCAGAGAGGAAAACGAGCTGGAGCTCTCGTGCGCCTCAGACGAAGGGGCACGCGCACACCCCTACCTGGGATATTTCTCTCCAACGTCCGCTCACTCCACAACAAGATGGATGAGCTGGTACTGCTGATGAAGAAGAATAGAGATTTCTCCTCATCTTGTGTACTGTGCTTCACGGAGACGTGGTTAAATGCACAGACACCGGACTGCGCGCTCCAACTAGAGGGATTCCGACTCCTCTGCGCAGACAGAGACCGAGCACTCTCTGGTGGAAAAACTAGATGGGGAGGACTCTGCTTCTATATCAACAACGCCTGGTGCTCCGATGTGACTGTGATCTCCCAACACTGCTGTCCCTCTCTGGAATATCTCCTCATAAACTGTAGACCGTTCTACTCTCCACGTGAGTTTAACTCTTTCATACTTTGCTCTGTGTATATTCCACTGAGCGCGGACGTGCACGAGCCGAGCGCGCGCTCGCGGATCAGATTATGAACGTGGAGAGAGACTTTCTGGACTCTCTTGTTATAATTCTCTGTGATTTTAAAAAGGGAATCTCAGTCAGGAATTACCAAAATACAAACAGTTTGTTAAATGCCCGACCAGAGAAGGGAGCACGTTAGATCATTGTTACACGACAGTGAGCGGCGCCTACCGCGCGGTGGCCCGTGCAGCTTTGGGACTCTCAGATCACATGATGGTCCACTTGATCCCCACGTACAGACAGAGACTTAAACTCTCTAAACCTGTTGTGAGGACGTCTAAAGTGTGGAGCAATGAAGCTGTAGAGGAGCTACGCGCGTGCTTGGGCACTACGGATTGGGATATGTTTGAGGCTTCAACAGACAGTCTAGATGACTACATGGACACTGTGACGTCATATATTCATTTCTGTGAAGACAGCATCATCCCACAGCGTACCAGGGTGAGATATAACAATGACAAGCCCTGGTTCACACCTGAACTCCAGCAGCTCCATCAGCAGAAAGAGGTGGCTTTCAGAGAAGGAGACAGAGACAGCTATAGAGGTGCAAAGTACAGATTTAGCAAGGAGGTGGCAAAGGCTAAATCCATGTACAGTTCACGTCTGCAGCAAAGGTTCTCTGCCAACGACTCGACCTCTGTGTGGAGGGGGTTGAAAGAGATCACCAACTACAAGCCCAAAGCACCTCGTTCTATTGACGACTTGAAGCTGGCCATCGACCTGAACGTCTTCTATTCACGCTTTGAAGACAAGGACTCACACCTCCCCACCCCCCACACAACTGGATATTCAAACACTCTGGTCCCCCCCCCTCTCACTGCTGCCCTCCCCACTCCCCCTGTTGCCCTCTCGGTCCAAGAGGAGGACGTGAGGAGACATTTCAAAAGGCTGAATCCACGTAAGGCCCCGGCCCCAGACTGTGTCTCAACTGCCACCCTTAGACACTGTGCTGATGAGCTGGCCCCAGTCTTCACGGGGATCTTCAACACCTCCCTGGAGTCATGCCATGTTCCAGTCTGTTTCAAGTCCTCCATCATAGTTCCAGTCCCCAAGAAACCACGCGTCACTGGACTTAATGACTACAGGCCTGTGGCTCTCACGTCTGTAGTCATGAAGACCTTCGAACGCCTGGTTTTATCCCACCTGAAGTCCATCACGGACCTCCTCCTGGACCCCCTGCAGTTTGCCTACAGAGCCAACAGGTCTGTAGATGATGCCATAAACCTGGCCCTGCACTCCATCCTGCAGCACCTGGACTCCCCAGGAACCTACGCTAGGATCCTGTTTGTGGACTTCAGCTCTGCATTCAACACCATCCTTCCAGCTTTGCTCCAGGACAAGCTTTCTCTGCTCCACGTGCCCAACTCCACCTGCAGGTGGATCACAGACTTCCTGACGGACCGGAGTCAGCGTGTGAGGCTGGGAAAGAATGTCTCGAACACTCGGGCTCTCAGCACAGGATCTCCACAGGGCTGTGTCCTTTCCCCTCTGCTCTTCTCCCTCTACACTAACTGCTGCACCTCCAGCCATGACTCTGTAAAGCTCATCAAGTTTGCGGATGACACCACCCTCATCGGACTCATTTCGGATGGGGATGAGTCTGCCTACAGGAGGGAGGTGGACCGGCTGGTGACCTGGTGCAGCAGCAACAACTTGGAGCTCAACGCCCAGAAAACAGTGGAGATGATCGTGGACTTCAGGAAAGCCACAGCCCCCCCGCCCTCCCTCGCCCTCCCCAACAGTCACATCACCACTGTGGTCTGTCACCGCTTCCTCGGCACCACCATCACCCAGGACCTCAAGTGGGAGTCAACCATCAGCTCCCTCATCAAGAAGGCCCAGCAGATGATGTACTTCCTGTGGCAGCTGAAGAAGGCCAAGCTGCCTGTCCAGCTGATGGTGCAGTTCTACACGGCCATCATCGAGTCCATCCTCTGCTCCTCCATCACGGTGTGGTACACCGGGGCCACAGCCAGGGACAGACACAGACTGCAGCGCATTGTGGCCTCTGCTGAGAAGGTGATCGGCTGTAGCCTTCCATCTCTCCACGATCTGCACGTCTCCAGGACTCTGGGCGGAGCAGGTCGGATCACAGCTGACCCTTCTCACCCTGCACACGGTCTGTTCAAACCACTCCCCTCGGGCAGGAGGCTACGGTCCATCTGGACCAGAACCTCCCGCCATAAGAACAGTTTCTTCCCCTCTGCAGTTAGACTCATGAACTCCTCATAACTCAGTCACCTTAAGCTTAACTCTGTCACTTTATCATTTTATCACGGGTCACTTTAGACAAATGTACTTTGGTTTTTGCACTCCTCCCTCTGGACTGTTCTGTTTGTGTCGTTGCACACAGCCTTTCATATTTTATCTTATTTTAGCACATATTTTATCTTAGCATTTTATATTGCTCTCTGTTTAATGCTGCACCATTATACCAAAGCAAATTCCTAGTCTGTGAATCCTGTTCACTGGCAATGGCAATAAACTTCTTCTGAGTTCTGAGTAGATGTGGTTTGACTGAAACAAATTGTCATTAAACCTAAATAAAACAGGGATGAAGTGGAGGTTTAAGAGTCACTAGGTGTTCACAGGAAACAGTTATTTCTATATTTATTTATGTTCATTGTTAGTTGTTTTTATCTTTTCTGTTTTGTTTTAACAGGTTCTTTTTGTCTGTTTCTCTAAAATTGTATTGTAGCATCATTAGTTACTATTATTGTTGTTGTTGCTATTATTATTAATATATAAATAAAATAAACAAAATATTACAATTTGTAATACATTTGACTCTTTTACGACAACAAACGCTGAGCCATTAATTATTATACAGAAAACAAATGCACACAAACATGCCGAGATGCGAACAGCTTAATGCTAACTTTAACATTGAAAACGCCATGGACATGCTAACGCATTAGCATCAGTCCCGTTTTTAAGTTATAAAATACATCTATCAACTGTTTCAGAAGACCAGAACAGGTCGGTTTAACTTAAAAAGGTAAATATTACTCACAGACATATGCTCTTTGGGGTTTTAGCAGGGAAAAATTAAGATAAAGCAAAATAAAACAAAGAACTGAAGCAGCAGATCAAAGCACTGCTTCACTGATTCAAGGTACAAAGCAAAGCCACGCCCCGCTCTACTTGGGGAAGGTCTGCCAATGTTCCCACAAAGACAGGGAGGAGAAGGACCGTGGCTCTTGGCAAGCAGTAAACAGAGCGGAGAGGAAGGAAAATTCACACAGTTCCTTCCTCCACAGTGCAGCGCCATCCACGCTAACACTGCTGCTGCTTTGATTAGCGCAGAATGGGATGTTGCTTTGACAGTGAGAGTATCATATTTCAGCCCCAAAACATGCATGACACCACGTGCGCATGCGTGGTTAAATTTTCCAAATGACAAAAATCTGTCGTGGTGACAGAGAACTTTAACCCATGACCTACATGTTTGTTTGATCAGATTACAAACCACAAGAGCCATAATCAGTTTCATATTTTTGCTTCCCTCATCCTCACGGACCTGACTGTAAAACTCGAACCCCAAACAGACCCGGTAATGCTGAGCTTAGACATTACATTAAAAAAAAAAAAAGATATTGGTTCATAGCCCACTTTAGTTATGCAAAAAAGTTAAATTAACTAAACTTTTTTATATGGCTCATGGATTAATCTTAGTCCAGAACTACAGTAAAACTATAGTAAAACCCAGAGAAATACTGATTAAACATTTTAGTTGTTAAAATTATTATTATAATAACAGCAATGGGGGGAGGTGATGGTCTAGTGGTTAAGCATTGGGCTTCAGACCAGAGGATCCTCGGTTCAAACCCCAGTCTGGCCAGACAATCCCTCTTAATCCCCAAGTTGCTCCCGGTGTGTAGAGCATGTTGTATGGCAGCACCCTGACACCAGTGTGTGTGTGTGTGTGTGTGTGTGAATGGGAGGCATCATTGTAAAGCACTGTGAGCTTCTGATATAGATGGAAAAGCGTGACATAAATGCTGTCCATTTACCATAAATAGCAGTAGTATGAAAAATGTCTTCAAAAGTGGACCTTTAATCAAGGGGTATTGTGGAGGGCACGTCCCCCCACAATACCCTCTTTCCATTTGGACAGACACAGAGGGACAGACAGGCACTTGCTGCCAGGAGGGGGAAAAAAACAAAACAAAACAAATTTTAGATCTTGCATCCAGCCTTGATTTTTCATCAGGACAGCATCGGCACGAAACCTGCCTTTTGGTAGCCCAATTAATGGAAATCTGTCACAGCGACAGAGAACTTTAATTCCTGCCAATTCCAGAAGTACTGTTCAATTTTCTACTTTTGTGCATTTCAAAGAATTAAACCTTCGAGCATTTAAAATAAAGTGATTTGTGAGGTTGCTATGGAGATGAGACATCAGCTCAGAACCATGTTCTCAATCCAGAACACACCAAAGACAAAAACCTCCTGCTTGTTCCACCTTCCAATAATGTGCAGAATGCATTCAACAGCAACTGGGAATTTGGAATTTCTGACCTCCAGTCAGACATGGTTTAAGATAACCTGGGAAGTGTTTCTGAATACAAACCTCCAGATCTTACATCACTGCCCAAATAATGCTGGTTAATAAATTTTTTAAAGGTTTTGTGGAAAAAAAAAAAAAAAACCCCGAAACAGTTTCAGTAAAAACAGCCGAATCTTGTTGTTCTTGATATAATAAATCACTAAACGCTGGATTCAGGAATGTTTTTCCTCTTCACTTTGTGCATCAAACTCCGTTGTTGAAAAATGACATTAATTTGGAGCTGCAACTTCCACCTACGACGTCTATCGAACACAACACGTCTTTACACCAGAGAGACAACAATAATAAAATGTACCGTCTGCCAGGGTCAGGAGGTGAACCAATCTGAGGACAATAAACCATCCTGATGGAGTGATTGGAACAACAACCTCCAGTCTGTTGGCTGCTCGCGGCACAGACGCCTGGTCAGTACATAGACGTGCGCTTTACAAAGTTGAGGAAAGACTCAGCGTCGTACTCCACTTTGCACTTATGGCTTTTCAGGTAAGACTTCCTGCTGTAGCTTTTCTTACAGACGCTGCATCCGAACATTTGTCCTCCTGTGTGCACTTTCATGTGGACGGTCAGGTGAGTTTTTTGCGTAAAACTCTGATTGCACACAGAGCAGACGTGAGGTTTCTCTCCTGTGTGGATTCTCATGTGCGACACCACGTGCGCACTCTGCCTGAAACGCTTTGCACAGAAGGAGCAGCTGAATGGTTTTTCTCCCGTGTGACACCTCATGTGTGACTTCAGATCCCACGTGTAGTGGAAGGTTTTCTCGCACTCTGAGCAGATGTACTGTTTCTGGCCACTGTGACGTCTTCTCTGACTGACGGAGACTTTTTTGCAGGGAGAGTTTGAACCTGCCCGGGCCTGGCAGCTCGGCTCCCAGTCGTCACTGTTGTCGGTGTCGGCATCAGAAGAGTGCGTCTTTTCGTCAGCAGCTGGATGCAGCTCCGGGTCTGGTTCTCCACCGTCAGATTCTGTTTTCACGTATCTGTCAGAGCTGCTAGCTCCAGGCTCCGCCTCCCTGCTCTTTAACTCTGACAACTGAAGCGACTCATCTTCACCCTTCACATGCCCATGAGTCAGTGTGAACTTTATGACATCATCATCCTGCAGCCTTTGAAGCTGTTCTCTGTCCTGACTGATCTGAAGTTCTTCCTGTTCCTCTTTAATGGCCAGGTGATCTGGGTCCTCCTGGTCCAGTCTGGAGCTCCCATCCTGCTGCTCTGGCACAACCTCTTCTTTAGCCTCCAACATGTGCACAATATCTGCAGGACACAAAAAGAAACACACGTGATGTGGTTTCTCACTGTCACACTGACGTCACGTCAATGGAGAATTTCACAACCAGAACTTGGATTTCAGATTTTCTTTGAAACTAAATTTGGACATGTCTAACCCATCGATTTCTATTTAATCCAGTAGGTGCGGGATGCAGCCTGTGGGCTGTTGCCAAGCTGCCGCCATCTTGCTTAGCGTTATTACATGATGTCAGGCATTAAATAGAAATTGATGATGCGCTGACTTAAACTAGGGTTAAAGTGCTCTGAAAATGCTGTTTGTGCAGCAACAAGCTGACAAAGAATTGTGTTGTGAGCTTTCATAAGTGTGTATTATATGTAACATTAATGATGTGGGGAAATGACTAAAGTCGCTGAATAAATGTCAGAAAATGATTTATTTTTTGTGTAGATCTGTATTCTGTAAAGTAGTGACTTCAGTTTTACTGCCTGAATGTTTTGTCGTGATAAATATCACACCATTCATTTAGTGATTCAATTAGAAGTCTCACCTTCATAAGTCTCAATTTATCCCATTTTAATTAGCCTTGGAGTTTTGACCGTACCACTGTGTACCCACTGTACACAGTGGTACACCCCTGTAGTATCAAGTGCTGTGTTTGACTGTGAGAAAAGACAAAAAAAAAAAAAAAAAAAATCAAAGATGACAGGTTGAATTTGTGCCCCACTGAGGAAGAGGAGACTGGACAGTAAAAAGGCGCCATCTGCGCTATGGACTCCAAACACACGCGCACATGCATACACACAGATCGGCTCCCGCTGGAGTCTAGCACACATGATTGGAGTTAACACACTTAAGGGGAAAACTTCACTGCCGAATTCAGAACTTCAGAAGCGCTGTGTAAAAGCAGCACTGCGGGCTAGGGTTATGACAAATCTCAAATTTATTAGCCTGGAGTTATAAATGATGAACTTTTACCTAAAACTCACAAAAATGACTTTGGTTTTGCCAGACCTTGAAAACCTCCCGCACCTAAGACAGTTTCATATTTCACATTAAAACACCAAGCGGCTCAAAGACTCTATTATAACATGTCAGTTTGACATACAATACACATGAGGAATACATGAAAACGAGTACATATAGCATTTGTAGTGTTTTTAATAGTGTTTCAGATTTGTGTATTAGTGTTAATAAATTTGTCTGTTTTACAAGTAGAACGAACCTCCATCAACTTTACAGTTCTCTTATCTATGTTGGAGCGAGGCACATCAGGGTCACACTCACCACTGCTGCTTCCTTCCTCACTATCACTGGATTCAGAGATAACCGTTTGGCTTGTCGAGGGTTCTGATGTGCGTTTGGCCCTTTTTGATGGATGGATTGTTGACATAGGAGCCACTTTCACAGTCGTATATCCCACCCTGCCTCCTGATTCAATTTGTCTTTTGTACAGTTCTTTGTCCTCACTACAAAGCCAATTTCCATTTGTTTTTGTAATATCGAACAGATGAGCAAGATTTTCTTCAAATTCTGCATTTGGTCGCTTTCTGTGTTTTTCAAAAGATGTGATAAGTTTGTCAACCTTTGCAGACGCTTGTTGTTTGGAAAGAACAGGAAAATTCAGCTTCTCCCAAAGCTTCAACACTTCCTCAGATATTTTTCTGAGTCGGTCATGTCGTCCTTTCAATTCATCAAAAAGTCCCAAGAATCTTCCAACGATGTCTCTGTTGGAAGGCATTTTACATAATGTGTCACTCATATCCTGTTTCAGCTCTGGTATACAAGGAAGGCACTTTGTGCTTGATTTCAAATTTTGTGCCCATTTTTCCCCTGCTGCTTCCACCGCTGATTTTGACATTTTACTTTGCAAGGACATATTTCCAAAAAGAAGCACTCAACAGCAGATCTTCCAAAGCAATACTGCAAAGAAAGCAAAATTGTATGAATGACGTGAACGACTGTACACTGGTGTAAATGCTATGAACTACAAAAGCAAAACACTGCAATAGATCAGCGCATCACATTATTTATACATTTTATCTTATCAATTTGATCTATTTTACCTTTATTTTTTATTTATTTTAATTATTGTTTATCAATATATTTTTGCAATATTTATTTGTATATATTTTCTTGTTATTTCTTGATACTTGTTAATTCTTTTCTTACGTTATGTTATTTTTAACTAGTACTGTGTAAACTCATGTATTTTTAAAAGTGACGTGGTGCTAGGTGCGGGAGGTTTGTTTCATGATCCAATGAAATAAACTTCAAAAAAGTGATCTATGGGTAAAAGTTCATCAAATGCAACATCAGGAAAATGAAAGTTTTGAAAGGTTTTGTAGTCATAATCCTACCGCAGGCGTGTTAAGAGCCATCTTTAATATTAATATCTTTAATATGATGTGAGCATGTGAGGCTCTTACACTGGGGCCAAAAAGTATTTAGTCTGTCCCTGATTGTGCAAGTTCTTCTACTTAGGAAGATGAGAGAGGTCTGTAATTTTCAACATACATACACTTCAACTATAGGAGACAAAATGAGGAGAAAAAAAAAAAAAATCCAGGAAATCACACTGTAGGATTTATTTGTAAATTCTGGTAGAAAATAAGTATTTGGTCACACACAAACAAGCAAGATTTCTGGCTCTCACAGACCTGTAACAACTTCTTTAAGAAGCTCTTCTGTCCTCCACCTGTTACCTGTATTAATGGCACCTGTTGAACTCGTTATCTGTATAAAAGACACCTGTCCACAGCCTCAAACAGTCAGACTCCAAACTCAACCATGGCCAAGACCAAAGAGCTGTCAAAGGACACCAGGAAGAACATTGTAGATGTGAACCAGGCTGGGAAGAGTGAATCTACAATAGTCAAGCAGGTTGGTGTGAATAAATTGTAAGACAATGGAAGACATACAAGACCACTGATAATCTCCCTCGATCTGGGGCTCCACACAAGATGTCATCCTGTGGGGTCAAAATGATCATGAGAACAGTGAACCAAAATCCCAGAACTACACAGAGAGACCTGATGAATGACCTGCAGAGAGCTGGGACCAAAGTAACAAAGGCTACACACTACACACAGAAGGAGTCAAATCCTGCAGTGCCAGGCGTGTCCCCCTGCTTAAGACAGTACGTGTCCAGGCCCATCTGAAGTTTGCCAGAGAGCATATGGATGATCCAGAAGAGGATTGGAAGAATATAATGTGGTCAGATGAAACCAAAATAGAACATTTTGGTAAAAACTCAACTCATCGTGTTTGGAGGAAGAAGAATGCCGAGTTGCATCCCAAGAACACCATATCTACTGTGAAGCATGGGGGTGGAAACATCATGCTTTGGGGCTATTTTTCTGCAAAGGGGACAGGACGACTGATCCGTGTTAAGGGAAGAATGAACGTGGCCATGTATCGTGAGATTTTAAGCTAAAACCTCCTTCCATCAGTGAGAGCATTGAAGATGCAACGTGGCTGGGTCTTCCAGCATGACAATGATCCCAAACACACCGCTCAGGCAATGAAGGAGTGGCTCCATAAAAAGCATTTCAAGGTCCTGGAGTGGCCGAGCCAGTCTCCAGACCTCAACCCCATAGAAAATTTGTTTAGGGAGTTGAAAGTCCATGTTGCCCAGCGACAGCCCCAAAACATCACTGCTCTAGAGGAGATCTGCATGGAGGAATGGACCAAAATACCAGCTACAGTGTGTGCAAACCTGGTGAAGACTTACAGGAAACGTTTGACCTCTGTCATTGCCAACAAAGATTATGTTACAAAGTTTTGAGTTGAACTTTTGTTATTGACCAAATACTTATATTCCACCATAATTTACAAATAAATTCTTTAAAAATCCTGCAATGTGATATTCTGGATTTTTTTTTTTTCATTTTGTCTCTCATAGTTGAAGTGTACCTATGATGAAAATTACAGACCTCGCTCATCTTTCTAAGTAGGAGAACTTGCACAATCAAGGACTGACTAAATACTTTTTGGTCCCACTGTACTTTCATTTCATCCTCCATCTAGTAAGTAAAATCGATGGTTTAACCAAACAGTTGAGTGTTCTGTCCAATCACAGCCCCTGAAGTTCAGTGCTCCTTCAGTGCTGTTGTGGGTGTTTGCTGATTTGTTGATGGAATAAAACAGCTGGACAGAAAAATGTTGAGTTGCTTGCTATCCAATTATTTACAACCTTTTCAAAATGATACAGATGCTGAAAGTGGCCACTGATCACACTCAGTGTCGCCCTATACACGGGTCCTGAGAGTATTGTGCTGTGCAGGGACGGAGTCTATTTTTCACAGTGAATAATGGTGTCCCTCAGGGATGTGTTCTGGCTGCAATTCTTGCATGGGCTGGGTGTCGGGTCGGGGTAATCAGCAACTTGGATGCCGCAGTTGGCATGGCAAGGTTTACTGACCTTGACTTTATGGATGATGCTGTGATCTTTGTGGAATCAGTAGATTCTATGATAACAGCACTTGAGAAGCTGAGCGAAGACACAGAGTGTCTAGGTTTGAGATCGTGCTCGATCCAGACTAAAATCCAGGGCCCATATCCACGAAGCATCTCAGAGAGCTCCTAACTTAGCCTAAAAATTCCTTCAATATTAATTTTAAATTTATTTTCTTTTATATAGCGCCAAATCACAACAAAGTTGCCTCAAGGAGCTTCACACAAGTAAGGTCTAACCTTACCCATTCCTGCCAAGAAATTTAGCCTGAGAGTGATCCAGGAGGTCTGAGAGCAACTCTGGGCAAGGAGGGGACAGAAACCTTTATCTCTGTGAGGAGGCGGGGTTGACCCCGTTGCTAGATGTGGCACAGTCCTCCAGGAGCTGTGATTGGCTGTCACAAAAAAAGGAAAGAGAGAAAAACAAATGTGCAAATGGACAGTAAAATCAACCGATCATATATCCTAAACTGTATTAAGAAATGTGTCACTGTGAAAATAATTTGTCATGATGATGAAACTCAGCAAAATTAAATGAATTGTTACAATTGTTACAAATGCTTGAATGAACCTCAGTCACATGTTGATTATTATATTGATTAGCTTATTGTTATATTTACTCTCCATGCTGGTAATTGCGCACAAGTAGCAACTGTGAGAAGTGCTGATACGTGAGACTGCAGCACACAAGCCAAGTTCTCCTCAAACAGGTGAGTTTAGGCTGCTGACATCACTTACTTTAACATTAATATCTGTATGAATGTTGTAAATTTTAGAACGGAATCCCCTTTATTGTCATTATACAACTCCAATTCCAGTGAAGTTGGGACGTTGTGTAAAATGTAAATAAAAACAGAATACAATGATTTTCAAATCCTCTTCAACCTATATTCAATTGAATACACCACAAAGACAAGATATTTAATGTTCAAACTGATACTATTGTTTTTGTGCAAATATTTGCTCTTTTTGAAATGGATGCCTGCAACACGTTTCAAAAAAGCTGGGACAGTGGTATGTTTACCACTGTGTTACATCACCTTTCCTTCTAACAACACTCAATAAGCTTTTGGGAACTGAGGACATTAACTGTGAGTGTCATGATTGGGTATAAAACGAGCATGCCCAAAAGGCTCAGACATTCATAAGCAAAGATGGGGTGAGGATCACCACTTTGTGAGCAACTGCATGAAAAAAATAGTCAAACAGTTTAAGAACAGTGTTTCTCAACACTCAACTGCAAGGAATTTAGGGATTCCATCATCTACAGTCAATAATCTAATCAGAAGATTCAGAGAATCAGGAGAACTTTCTCCACATAAGCAGCATGCCGAAAAACCAACATTGAATGCTTGTGACCTTCAATCCCTTAGGCAGCACTGCATTAAAAACCAACATCATTGTGTCAAGGATGTTACTGCATGGGCTCAGGAACACTTCAGAAAACTAGACTGGCCTGCCTGCAGTCCAGACCTGTCGCCCATTGAAAATGTGTGGAGCATTATGAAGCACAAAATACAACAACGGAGACCCCGGACTGTTGAACAAGTGAAGTCATACATCAAGCAAGAATGGGAAAGAATTCCACCTACAAAGCTTCAACAATTAGTGTCCTCAGTTCTCAAACGCTTACTGAGTGTTGTTAGAAGGAAAGGTGATGTAACACAGTGGTAAACATACCACTGTCCCAGCTTTTTTGAAATGTGTTGCAGGCATCCATTTCAAAATGAGAAAATATTTGCACAAAAACAATAAAGGTTCAGTTTGAACATTAAATATATTGTCTTTGTGGTGTATTCAATTGAATATAGGTTGAAGAGGATTTGTGTTTTTATTTACAATTTACACAACGTCCCAACTTCATTGAAATTGGGGTTGTACTTAGCATTAGATAACATTCGCAGCAGCAGAAAGAAAACAGCCCTTTACAAACCTTGGACTCTGAATTGTACAAAATGTACAATGAGATTGGCGAAAACTTATTTTTCAGTGCAAACAGATAAAGTATAAAAAAGTATAAATAGCTATATCTATCTGTAACTGTTTTTTTTTTCTTACTGTCTTTTTTCTTTGACTACTTTGTTTAAGTTTTGTGTTATATATGAGTGAAATTTTGTTGCATGGGTGTCTAATAAATTCAAAGTCAAATTCAGTATGAAATCCTACAGGACAGTGCAATGAAAATCTCTGTCTACAAATATTAGATAATATATTTATTTATAATACATATTATGTAATATATGTTATAAATAAATATATTAGATAATACATATGTATTCACATACAAATAAAAAGATGTATTTACATGCACTTTACATTTTTCCCATAGTCAGGTACCATAATGTTGTGATGACCTTCATCTCAGGTGTTATTATGTTATTACGCTGGGTGGGAAAAGTCAGCTCATTCCTGATAAGGTCAACCACAAATATTATCCTGCACCATCAAGCCGGCAGTGTGTTACTGAATCACTGCCATTCTACATACGGAGAATGGTAAATAGACTGCATTTATATCGCGCTTCATCAGACGCTCAAAGCGCTTTACATATCAATGCCTCACATTCACCCTGATGTCAGGCTGCTGCCATACAAGGTGGCCACTACACACCAGAAGCAACTTGGGGATTATGGACCTTGCCCTTGGTGATTTTCCAGTCAGGCTGGGATTTGAACCGAGGATCCTCTGGTCTCAAGCCCAACGCTTTAACCACTAGACCATCACCTCCTCAAGAGAACGTCTCTCCTTCCTCTCTGTCTTTCCACCATCTCGTCTGTTTATAAGACTCTTAGGCTTCTCAAAAATCCTCCTCCCTCCTCTTAACAGTTTAAGGCCCATGTTGCTTTGTGAGCGACTTTTATCTTACAAAGGCAAAATTCTAAGAAATGTCTAAGAATTTGAGGAGTTCTAAGATTTTTCTTAGAATGACATCACTATGAGCTACATTTAGCCTAAGGCTGCTTCGTAACTATCGACCCTGGTTTTCGGTCACTTCCTCAACTCGTCCATCAGAAGTGTCTGTATGTGTTGAACTTGTACAGACATTCACTGATCTCAACAGGGACCTTCATGTCCCTGAGTCCTGTGTCTTTGACGGAAATTCAGCAAACTTTCATTGGCTTTATTTCCTCAAATATCAGACAGATATTTTTTTCCAAAAATATTTACTGCCCCCCCCCCCCCCCCCCCAAAAATCCCCCTAACGAAAATACTTTTAATATATAATGGGAATGTGTTAGGACGTCATCGGTTTCCACGCATCAGACTTATAGAGTGGTTAAATAGCACCGACCATCTTGGACATCCAGAGACCCCTGTGAAGATGGAGTCATGAGGTCAAAGGTCAGAGGTGTTTGGTGATGATCTGTTTGCAGGAGATCTGAGGTTGAAGTCTTTAATAAACAGTGCAGATATAAACCAGGAATTCCAAGAAATGATTGACAATATTATTGAAGACTTTACGTTCTGGTACAATAAACTGAATAAAGTTCTTTCAGCTATAATTTTTTATTTTTAGTCTGAGTGAAAACAGCAGATCTGAACTGGATCTGTATGTTGATTTAGAACAAGTTTTACACCAGATGCCATTCTTGACAGAACTTCACATTACATTAAGAATGACAAGAGCAGTTTGGAACCGAGAAGCGTCTGCAGTCCTACCCGGGTGAACTCAGCACCACCAATAATACAGATATGACCCCAAACCAGGGCCGAGGGCCCGGAATGGATCCACATGAAAACCCGAAACCAGGACCGAGGGCCCGGAACGGTTCCCCAGTGAAACCTGATAATCAGGCTTCTGGCCTGTGAAAGGACATGACGGAGAAAAGAGCCCGAATGCGAGTAGGTTCGGTGTTGGATCGTATATTAAAAGTTGTTCAGAAACACTCTGGTCACAGCGGGAAAGAATTCGGACAAAGAACTAATATTAGCAGGAGCTAGCTGTAGCTAACAGAGCTAGCGTTAAAAAGAAAACAAACCTGCATTACGCTGCGTCACTTCCGCTTTTAAACTCTCATTCAGCAACTT